>NW_017307191.1:141820-165962 GCF_000935625.1 Nanorana parkeri
ATAATATCATGTAATATCATAAAATATAATATTAAATAATATAATACAATGTAGAATGTAGATGAGCTGTTTTACCTGCCAAAAGATTAGCAGTTTTGTGCCCCCAGTCATGTGATCCTGGCACCCCGGGCAGGCAGCCCAGCCAGATCTGTGACCTCACTATTCTCCCCTGCCGTTAAGTTGTACAGTGTGGTCACTGACCCGCCCAGGAGCAGAGTCAGGAAACATCCACACTTTGGTTTTTGGTGCTGAAAAAGTGGGTATGAAAATGGCTTTCCGCCTAAACCCAACCCTTGTGCTGACACTGAACCCTTTCCACCCAATCTCATAAACTTAATCTCACCCCTAAAACTAACTCTTATCATCTCCCTCACACCTAACCTAAAATTATCCCTTGTCCTCTCCCTAATGAACACTTATGCCTAGCCCTCCACGTCCCGATACCAAGCCTAAACCTGACCCTTGGTTTGACCCTGACGCCAGGGGCGTCACAGTGCCAGGTGTCACCTGGAGGGTAGAAGGGTGACGCATGCGCGGTTATCTTATTGACGCCTGCCGGCGGCCATCTTGGTGATGGACGCTGGTAGAGAGAGGAGGGGACGTTCACCCGGCTGGAAAAGGTACGCTGCCGGGTCCCCTCCTCTCTCCTGACACTATCGGGCTCTCGGTCCATGACCGAGCGGCCGACTTTTCATAGGAGGAGACACCAAAATGTTTTTCAGTCATTTTGGTGTCACCCCTCCAATGGTGGCACCCAGGTGCGGGCCGCACCCCCCCGCACCCCACTTCTGATGCCACTGCCTGACGCTTACCCTTTTCCACCAAATCCCTAAAACGTAAGTCCTAAAATGAACCCTCTTCTTCTTCTTAACACCTAACCCGGATCTTCTCCCTAAAAAATAACACTTAACCCCACGTGTGTACTAATACCAAGCCTAAGCCTAATCTTTAGGTTGACACTTAACCCTTTCCATCCAATCCCTAAAGCTGATCCTGACCCCAAAAATCAAGGTTCCTCTTCTCCTTAACACTTAGAGGGTTATTCACTAAAGAGCCGAAGGATCCAGTCATAGCTTCGGCTGATCCCTCGGCTCTCTTCGGCCGCCAGAGCCCTTTGGTTCAGTCGGATCGAAGGGCTGCTGTACGGGCCATTCACAATATTCACAATGTCAAGTGTCAGCCAAAGCGGGGAGAACGGACTGCCGAAGGCCGGCCGTACGCCCCACAAATGATAGCTGGGCGGAGCCAGACGTGATCTCATGGCTGGCTCCGCCCAGTTGTAATGGCAGATCAGTGTCCTCATATGACCTGGGGACGCTGATCTGTCATTAAACAATAACAACTGGGACGTCATGGCCGGGTCCGCCTAGTTATTCATTGGTCAGGACCTGCTAGAAGACTCTGGCGGGTGCAGCCAATAAGAAACAGTTGGGCGGAGCTAGCTGTCCCTGTTAGCTCCGCCCAATTGTTTTTCTTTTCTTTTTTCTTCTTTAGAATATCTTTATTTATTTTTTATTTTCCTATTTATTTACATTTAAAAAAATTACTTTTCAGCTCTTTTTTTCCCCATTCTTCTTATTGCAGCGGCGAGTTCCTCTCCACAGAGAGGAGAGCCAGCAGTGGAATTGGAGGAGGAGGCAGGGCCCGTGGTCGGCAGCAGGGGAGGAGGCGGGGCCCGGTGACGAAGGAGGCGGGCCCGGCAACGGAGGACTCGGTGGCATTCGGCTATTCACTCACTATGAGAATAGGAGCGAACGGCAGCGAGTGAGCTGTCGGAGCTTGGGCTCAGCCGATCCAGATCTTGCAGAGCATGTTCAGCTGACCGAAGGCAGCCGATGTACAGTTGAAATCAGCCGTACTAAGCCGGAGTGAATAGTCGAACGTCATTCGGCTCACTTCACTTCGGCTGGGTTATTCACTCGGCTGCCATCGGCAGCTTTGTGAATAACCCCCTTCATCTTAACCCAAGGAACCCAACAGTTCACCTTAACTTTTAACCCTAAAACCCCTGAATCTAACTCAAACCGAACCCTCAACGCTAACCAGTAGACAATCCAGCATTACCCGATCGGGTATCAAAGGTCTTGAAGCTGGAGACTATCCGTCCCTTGCCAGTTGCTATCTCACCTAACTTCAGATGTTCTCAGGAGGTTTGGCCGAGAATCCTCACCATTGGTGTCCCTCAAGCCAGGAGACGACTCCACCTAGAGCCGATCCATCGCATTGGCCTGAACCGTCACATTGGCTGGAACGACCCATCTAATGATTCTCATCGAAGGCTCTGATATAAAAATGATCATCTCGTACGACTCCGGGACTCACTGTAAATATTTTTGTCTTCAAAGAGCTTTTGGCAAATGAGCCCGTCCTGTAATTCAGCCAAATCTTGCTGCGATTTGGCTATGCCGGACGCGTTACGGGCCAGATCTTAAAATAATTAGCGCCTTCATTATTGGACGGCGGAAGACGTCTCCGAAACTGAGAAATGTTTCCTGCGCAATGTACACAAAATATCTCCGGCCACGTGGATCGGGGGAGGGGAGGGGGCTGTATATGTATATAGAGTACTGTTGGTTAGGACACAAAATACAAATCACAAGTCTGTCAGAGAAATCCCCAAAATACTTCCAAAATACTTCCCGATATAGCCGACGGGCAGAGCTGACCCCGAAATTCAGATAATATTGGATCAGGACTGAATTTTAATAATTCTGAATCGGAATGAAAGTGTTAATTATGACATTTTGGATTCCCAAAAGGCTTCTGGGAGAAAGGAACTAAAGGCGGCCTCTATCTTTTTTTTGCAGTCCCCTGGGCACCCTGAGCTTCATAGTTAATCCCACCAGCCCAACCCCTTATATCTTGGTAAGGAAGTACCGCAGGCTGTTTTCTAGCCTATAGGCCTCTCTCAATCTGCCTTTCTGATTACATTTCCATACGGACCCATCTGAACACAGCAGGCAGGAAGGGGGCGGAGTTAATGATACAGGTTACTCAGCCACGTTTGTAAATTTCAGCTTGAGCTATTGAGGTCTGTGAGCAGCAGGCTTTATTTCAGCCAAGTGTGTAAATTTCAGCTTGTGCTATTGGGGTTGGTGAGCAGCAGGCTTTTTTCAGCCATGTGTGTAAATTTCAGCTTGAGCTATTGAGGTCTGTGAGCAGCGGGCATTTTCCACCACATGCGTAAATTTCAGCTTGAGCTAATGAGGTCTGTGAACAGCAGGCTATTTTTCAACCACATGTGTAAATTTCAGCTTGTGCTATTGGGGTTGGTGAGCAGCAGGCTTTATTTCAGCCACGTGTGTAAATTACAGCTTGAGCTATTGAGGTCGGTGAGCAGAAGTCTTTTTTTTCAGCCACGTGTGTAAATTTCAGCTTGTGCTATTGGGGTTGGTGAGCAGCAGGCTTTATTTCAGCCACGTGTGTAAATTACAGCTTGAGCTATTGAGGTCGGTGAGCAGAAGTCTTTTTTTTCAGCCACGTGTGTAAATTTCAGCTTGTGCTATTGGGGTTGGTGAGCCGCAGGCGTTTTTTCAGCCACGTGTGTAAATTTCAGCTTGAGCTATTGAGGCTATATGCCCTGATATCAGAATACTTTGATCTCCTGCACAGCAGCACCATGGCTGGTAGAGGAAGTGGCAGCAACATAAGCCAACCAGAGAGGAAGTGGCAGCAACATAAGCCAACCAGAGCTCTCCTGCAGTCCTGTCAGTCAGTAGTGGAAACATGCCTACAGGAGGGGACAAGTAGAAGAATTACCTCATCAATTTTTTGCTACTCCTTAACTGAGCATTCGACACACTGGGGGCAAATTGGTGACCAAGCTGTATTGCTTAACTGCAGCAGAGGAAAGTGAGGTCACTGACCTACCCATGCTATCCAGCAAGGCGGGTCACATGACTGGCTGAACTGATTGTCATTTTAAGGAATCACAGGTCTTCCTCGAATTTCACAAGGTTCAGAAAAGGGCTTCTGGGCACTATCTTTGTGATCATGAATGCTTTTCTTAGATCAGAGTTAATGTCTGCGGTTAGGGGTGTGGTCTGTTGTTTTTTTTATCCCTCTGAAGGGTCAAAGGTCAATCTACTTTCGGGAAAGAACCCAATCAATAAGCAATCTTGCTGCTGATATTAAGCCGTTTCAATGTGACATGTTGATGTCGCTTCAAACAGAAGGGAAGGAGGGGGGGGGGGATGCGAAGCGATTGAACGGCGTCCCCGAGGAGCGATAATTAATTACTCCGAGCGCCCCCGCCGTTTCCGAGCGGTCTTGCGGCGAGGTAAATATTGCGGAGCGCGATCACGGCTTCTGGGGCGATCAATTCCAGGCCTCGGTCGGCACCGGTTTCAGAAATTGGATTGTCATTCCGCTGGGTAATAAAGTTTGTCAGGAAAACGAGGAAAGACGCGCTCGCGAAAAATCGTTCCCGGGGGTGCTCTCTGGAGTAATAAAGTTGGAAGAGTCAAAGGGCCGTGGTGTTTTCTAAGATGGAGCGGCGAGTGGTTGCGTCCCGGCTGCTCTGAGGAAGGGAAGCCAATGTCTTAATTAGTTATTTTTAGCCGATTCAACAGCTGCCCGTTCCACACCGATATCGCGCTTAATTAGGCTCGGATCTTAAAATAACAATTCATGTTATTAATTTTTTTTAGCTCCCCTTCTGTCGCCTCGGGCGCTCGCCTGCAAGTCACAGCTACGGTCCAGGCGTATGTCGGAACTCAGCCTACCATTTAATGGAAGCTATGCGGGTTGGCGGTCCGGTTTATAAAATGTTACTATCATTGTGCTACAAATAAACATTTAACAGGTGACAAAGGATTCCCAGAGCACTGCGGGCAATGGGATGAGAAAGCATAGCAGTAGCTGCCTGCTTTACGGCTTCCTTTGTCTGATTGAAACCTGAAATCCAGCTAATAAGGGAGACGCCACTGCTCTATTTGATAAACCATGACTACGCACTCAAGTACATAAAAGGACCGCCAACAAATCGATTTCCACCGAGCCGTGCCCAAGTACTTTAAAGGAGAACTATGAGGCGAGTGAAAATCACTCAGCCTCATAGTTCGAGCTGACGCGTGACAATGAAGCTGTCACAGGTCGGCTCAATAGATTGGGAAGTGAGCGAACACATTCCGTCGCTCACTTACTTCTCGATCATCTCCCTGCAGAGAGCCGTGACTGTAATTCCTCCAATCAGCGCTGATTGGAGGAATGGACTGGGGAGGGGGCGGCTACAGCTGGCTCTGCCTCTAGATAGGCAGAGGCAGCTGTCACTCAGTAATGTCGGGATCCGTCCCGGCTGCGGCGGTCTCAGTATAGCTGTAGCTCGCGGTATACTGAGCTTTGGGTCACTGGAGGAGGTTAGTATATGTCCTCCCGTGACCCTTAGGAGAACTACGGGGAAAAACACTTACCCCCATAGTTCTCCTTTAAAAACGTAGAAGGACCACCACAAAATTGAAATCCACAGCACCGTCACAAAGTGCTCAACAACATATTTCAATCTGCCATATGTGCAGAGTGCGTATTTTTTTGACGCGTTTCCAGGACATGCTCCCTTCATCAGAGCCTCTTCATTTTTAAAACGCGTCAGTAAAACACAGATATGGAAGATATGGCAGATTTAGCATTTCCTTGAGGTTCTTATGGGTCCAAATCAAGATATTTTATTTAGATATGAACCCTCCAGAATTCCAGGATGGCTATGATGGCGCCTTCAGGGCCAGTTTAGTTGCCATGGGTCACATGGTGTCTACTGAAGAGGAGAGTCAATGTGATTGGCTGACTTTGCCAGGACCTAATGGAAAGGGGCATGTGTCCAGTGTTGGAGGACTTCCATATTTAGCTTTTGGCAGTCAGGGGTAAGAGGGGTGGGCAACCTCAACACTCCAGCTGTGGTGAAACTACAACTTCCATCATGTTTGGGAGTCATGCCTGAGGATTCCAGTCATGCAATGCCTCATGGGACTTGTAGTTCTATCACAGCTGGAGGGCCGAGAATTCCAACCCCCAATCTCACCAATTCATGACATCAGGTAGCAGATAGCAGATGACCCTTATTTCCTGTCCGAGAGCCAATGAGGAGAAGATTGACCACAGGAGCTAAACTTCACAGCGTGGGCCCCATAAATGAAATGGAAGGAGCCGCTGTTCTGTTCTGGGGCTCTCAGGCTGCGCTGTCATTACCTCCTTCTCACTATTTAATAATAGAAGTGGAGGGAAAGGCGGCTTCCCGCTGCTGGAAACCTTCCCTGAGATAAAAGGAAGAATATACAGCCAGCGTCGGGGGAATACGGCTCAGTGGAGAGATCCTGGCATTGATCCTGCCGCATAGAGGAAGCCGGGAGGTGCAGAGCATTGCTACCGTCCCCCCAGAACACCAGACTGCCATAGTCAGTGTCCATGGAAGGTGAGCCTAGTGTGAGATATCCCACTGATGGGGGTTATTCCAGGTCTACGAATCTCCCTCCATCTATATCCTTCTCCCCTTCGCCGATCCATATACCTGCACCCCCCAATTCATCCATTGGCCATATACCTAGCCATATACCTAGCCATATACAGCCATCCCCATTCACAGCCCTCCCTCCCTCCATATCCCTCTGCTTCTCTACCCATCCATATCCCTCCTCATCCCTCCCTCCATCTATATCCTTCTCCCCTTCGCCGATCCATATACCTGCACCCCCAATTCATCCATTGGCCATAGCCATATACAGCCATCCCCATTCACAGCCCTCCCTCCATCTATATCCCTCTGCTTCTCTACCCATCCATATCCCTCCTCATCCCTCCCTCCATCTATATCCTTCTCCCCTTCGCCGATCCATATACCTGCACCCCCCAATTCATCCATTGGCCATATACCTAGCCATATACAGCCATCCCCATTCTGATACCACTTTCCAACACTCGAGGCCCCCAAGGGAGCAAATCCACTTCCTGATAATCCGGGAAAACACGGCACCGGTATTCGGTACACGGCATCTGCGAATACCCCCAAAAAATATCGGTACTCGTACTCAATACAGAAAAAACCGGTATTGGTGCATCCCTAATAACATACATCCATAAGTCATCTGCAAGAGACTTAGTTTATAGGACCCATCCCGGAAACCATACCCCTCTAATTTCCCTATCACACCGAAGGGCAATAGCTAGACGTTCCATCGCTAAGATGTATAAAAAAGGAGAGAGCGCGGAATCCCATTAGAGGTTTTTACTGGTTCTGACAACACACCATTCATCCAAACGCGTGCCGCTGGAGGCGAGTGTAAGGCAACAGAGGAGGGTACTCCTATCTGCTCCAACGTTGCCTGGCTATCGAAGGCCTTCTTTGTGTCCAAAGACAATAGACACATAAAGAGACAAATGTATAATGTTTTTTTTAAAGTTAATAAACTCATATTTTGTATCTTTTTTTCTTTTTACGACATGTATTCAATCTCTGCTTTACAAATAAGAACTTACCATATGGCAAAGGATTCCCAGAGCACTATGGGTAATGCAAAGGAACGGTATAGCAGGAGCTTCCTGCATTGCAGCTTCCTTTGATTGATTTTCAATAAATCGTGAATAAGCACTCAACAACAATAAAAACAACCCCCGCAACATCTAAATCCATTAGTAAGCGCGAGGGCTGCTGCCCGCTTTAAGGCTGCCTTTCTCTGACTGACAACTGAAATGTATTTACTGCTATGTGACTGCTATGAAATATTCAACGAATCATGAAGGTTTGATCACGCAAATACATTTGTTTTCTGGCAGCGTAGCAACGGTGGTCATGGGATGATGAAGTATCCTGAGCAGACTGCCAATGAGCAAATTCCAATAGCCGCGTCTTAAATATCAATTTCCACCTTAAACAGAGTCGGCGTCCGTCCAACTTCCTGTTACCAAAAGAGCCGAACAATGGGGAGCGATTTAATGCCAGGCAGACAATGGAGGGAGCCAGGTGTGACCGCATCGTATTACCCAACAACCTGGCTACCTGGAGATCACAATTCACATCAATTATCCAATGACATTTCATGGCGAAGCAGGTGAACGCACACCGACACGTCGCTACACCGCGACACCGCCCGGGTCATTATATCCCGGACACGGTTACCAGGCCAAGCGAACAGATACTGAGAATGACACCCGGCATACGGGACAAGAGAAGTGGTACTGTGCATACTCCATACATACAGAATAAGAACAGATACCGAGAATGACACCCGGTATACAGGACAAGAGAAGTGGTACTGTGCAGAGTCCATACATATAGAATAAGAACAGATACCGAGAATGACACCCGACATACGGGACAAGAGAAGTGGTACTGTACAGAGTCTATACATATAGAATAAGAACAGATACCGAGAATGACACCCGACATACGGGACAAGAGAAGTGGTACCATGCAGAGTCCATACATACAGAATAAGAACAGATACCGAGAATGACACGCAGCATACAGGATAAGAGAAATGGTACTGTGCGGAGTCCATACATACAGAATAAGAACAGATACCGAGAGTGACACCCGGCATACAGGACAATTATGTCTGTGTCCTGCTCTTCTCATTTGATGTCTACTCTTTCTTTCACAGCTCTCTCTCCTCTCCCTCCCTCCCCCTGTGTCCATGAACTTCTTTCCCCTCATCTCATCTCATGTTCTTACCTCTCTCTGTCTCCACCTCTCCCTCTTTCTTATCCTTCACTACCCCTTCCATCCCCCCTCTCTCTCTCTATAGTACTTCTAAGAGATGGCACTTAAGGGGGACTAAATGGAGTTGTTTTTTTTTTAAATCAAGCAGATATGTGAATTTTAATTTTTAAGTACCAATGAATAAACTTTGTTTATATTGTGATGAATGTTCTCCTTTTTTGGTTGTTGTTTGGATATATCTGAGGATACCCGACGCCTTCAACTGAATACTTTTTATTATATTATCTCTACACCTCTGTTCCTATTCCTCTCTCTTACCTTCTCTATCCCCTTATCTTCCCCCTCTTACATTTCTCTAACCCCTCTCTCTTCCTCTGCCCCCCTTCCTCTCTCCTACCCCTCTCTAAACCCTCATTCTTCCTCTCTCCCCTCTCCCTCTGTATCCCCTCTCCCTGCCTCTTACCCCTCTCCACCCCTCTCTTTTCCTCTGCCGCCCCCCTCTCCCTCTCTCTTACATTTCTCTATCCCCTCTCTTTCTCTGCCCCCCCCCTCTCCTTCTCTCTTACATTTCTCTATCCCCTCTCTTTCTCTGTCCTTCCCCCCTCTCCCTCTCTCTTACATTTCTCTATCCCCTCTCTCTTCATCTGTCCCTCCTCTCCCTCTCTCTGTTACCCCTCTCTATCCCCTCTCTCTTCATCTGTCCCTCCTCTCCCTCTCTCTGTTACCCCTCTCTATCCCCTCTCTCTTCATCTGTCCCTCCTCTCCCTCTCTCTGTTACCCCTCTCTATCCCCTCTCTCTTCATCTGTCCCTCCTCTCCCTCTCTCTGTTACCCCTCTCTATCCCCTCTCTCTTCATCTGTCCCTCCTCTCCCTCTCTCTGTTACCCCTCTCTATCCCCTCTCTCTTCATCTGTCCCTCCTCTCCCTCTCTCTGTTACCCCTCTCTATCCCCTCTCTCTTCATCTGTCCCTCCTCTCCCTCTCTCTGTTACCCCTCTCTATCCCCTCTCTCTTCATCTGTCCCTCCTCTCCCTCTCTCTGTTACCCCTCTCTATCCCCTCTCTCTTCATCTGTCCCTCCTCTCCCTCTCTCTGTTACCCCTCTCTATCCCCTCTCTCTTCATCTGTCCCTCCTCTCCCTCTCTCTGTTACCCCTCTCTATCCCCTCTCTCTTCATCTGTCCCTCCTCTCCCTCTCTCTGTTACCCCTCTCTATCCCCTCTCTCTTCATCTGTCCCTCCTCTCCCTCTCTCTGTTACCCCTCTCTATCCCCTCTCTCTTCATCTGTCCCTCCTCTCCCTCTCTCTGTTACCCCTCTCTATCCCCTCTCTCTTCATCTGTCCCTCCTCTCCCTCTCTCTGTTACCCCTCTCTATCCCCTCTCTCTTCATCTGTCCCTCCTCTCCCTCTCTCTGTTACCCCTCTCTATCCCCTCTCTCTTCATCTGTCCCTCCTCTCCCTCTCTCTGTTACCCCTCTCTATCCCCTCTCTCTTCATCTGTCCCTCCTCTCCCTCTCTCTGTTACCCCTCTCTATCCCCTCTCTCTTCATCTGTCCCTCCTCTCCCTCTCTCTGTTACCCCTCTCTATCCCCTCTCTCTTCATCTGTCCCTCCTCTCCCTCTCTCTGTTACCCCTCTCTATCCCCTCTCTCTTCATCTGTCCCTCCTCTCCCTCTCTCTGTTACCCCTCTCTATCCCCTCTCTCTTCATCTGTCCCTCCTCTCCCTCTCTCTGTTACCCCTCTCTATCCCCTCTCTCTTCATCTGTCCCTCCTCTCCCTCTCTCTGTTACCCCTCTCTATCCCCTCTCTCTTCATCTGTCCCTCCTCTCCCTCTCTCTGTTACCCCTCTCTATCCCCTCTCTCTTCATCTGTCCCTCCTCTCCCTCTCTCTGTTACCCCTCTCTATCCCCTCTCTCTTCATCTGTCCCTCCTCTCCCTCTCTCTGTTACCCCTCTCTATCCCCTCTCTCTTCATCTGTCCCTCCTCTCCCTCTCTCTGTTACCCCTCTCTATCCCCTCTCTCTTCATCTGTCCCTCCTCTCCCTCTCTCTGTTACCCCTCTCTATCCCCTCTCTCTTCATCTGTCCCTCCTCTCCCTCTCTCTTACATTTCTCTATCCCCTCTCTCTTTCTCTGGCCTTCTCCCCTCTCCCTCTCTCTTACATTTATCTATCCCCTCTCTCTTCATCTGTCCCTCCTCTCCCTCTCTCTGTTACCCCTCTCTATCCCCACTCTCTTCCACTTTCTCCTCCTCTTCTACCCATCTCTACCCTCTCTCTTTACCTCTCTATCCCCTCTCCCTTTCTTTTACCCCCCTCTCCCTCTCACCCCTCTCTATCCACTCTTTTCCTTTCTCCCCTTTTTCGTTCTTTTGCCCCTCTATATCCCCTCTCTCTTCCGCTTTCTCTCCCTCTCTCTTACCCCTCTCTACCCCCCTCTCTTTTCCTCTCCCTTTCTCTTACCTCTCTCTATCCCTTCTCTCTTCATCTGCCCCCCTCCCTCTCTCTTACATTTCTTTATCCCCTCTCTCTTCCTCTTTCCCCCTCTCCCTCTCTCCCTCCCCTCTCTAGCCCCTCTCCTACACTCCTATCCTTTCTGTTACCCCTCTCTATCCCCTCTCCCACACTCCTATCCTTTCTCTTACCCCTCTCTATCCCCTCTCCCACACTCCTACCCTTTCTGTTACCCCTCTCAATCCCCTCCATCTTCCTCTCCCTTTCTCTTACCCCTCTTTATCCCTTCTCTCTTCCTCTCTCCTCCTCTCCCTTTCTCTTACCCCTTGTTTACCTTCTGTCTTCCTCTGTTTCTCCCTCCATTTCCCTTACCCCTCTCTATCTCCTCTCCTTTTCCCTCTTCTCCTCTCCGTCTTTCTTGCCCCACTCTATCTCCCTCTCTCTTCCTCTCCCCCCTCACTCACTCCTATCCCTCGCTATACCTCTCTATCCCTCTTTCCACCTCTCTGTCTTACCCCTCTCTTTTCCCTCTCTCTTCCTCTCTACCCCTTCTCCAATTCTCTTATCCCTTTCTCCCCCCTTCTGCCCACCTCTCACCCCTCTCTATCCCCTCTCCCCCTCCCTCTCATTTACCTCTCTCTGTTACTTTTAACCCTCTTTATCCCCTCCTCCCACTGCCTCTCTCTTACCCCCTCTCTCCTCCCTCTCCCTCCCTCTCTCTGTTACTTTTACCCCTCTCTATCCCCTCTCCCTGTGCCCCATCTCTCCCCTCCCTCTCATTCATTCTCCCCTCTCTGTGTATTTCTTTCCCATGTAGTTGCAGGTCTGGGCTGTTCTCACACCCCCTCAGCACCTCTCGTTCTTTCAGTAAAACGCTGCATGAAAATGTGTCCAGAATGTACAACAACTTTCTAGGCAAGAAAAAAAAATCAAGGAACAACGTATAGAGGCAACTCATCCACTCTACAATGATCTGACGGAGAGATGAATGGATGGATGGGAAGAGGAGATGGAAGGAAGCGTAAGAAGAGATAGAAGGATACATAAGATACATAGATTTACAAAGAGATACAAAGAGATACAGAGAGAGATCAACTGGATACATGATAGATAGATAGATAGATAGATAGATAGATAGATAGATAGATAGATAGATAGCTGTCTCACTCACACATATATACATATATATTTTTTTTTCCTATGGAGTCTGAGCTCCGGCTGTGAGTGGCAGACGCTGCCAGCCAATAAGATGCTCCTCAGTCTTTTGCTGCATTTCCAAAAAAGGGTGCAGGCAGCCTGCTGGATGAATGGAGGCAGCTCAGTGCGGTAATCCCTGACCTCCCTGCCTGATGGAAGCGGAGGTCACCGATACTACACACAGATCCTCTTTACCACGGTGTGAGTAAGGGTCGGTCCTCTAAGCATTTGCTGCGGAGAACAAATAGTTAATTCGTGTGTAGATATCCAGCTGCTGTCATCTAGGAATAAATTTAAAAAATGCAGCGTGCCAGCACATCCTGATCCGAGGAGCTGACGCTCTGTTATGGCTGCTTTATTAAGAGGGACTAATGCTTACAGACTGCAGCCCTCTGATATCCATTTGTGCTACCACTATCAACTGTCAATCTTCAGTAGCTGGAAGCATGCAGGATCTAAGGATTTTAGGTTTAGTCACATGATCATTCTTTCCACTTATTATTTTTGCTACATCTGTTCTCCTCTCTTTTTTCTCTCTTTCTTTTCAGGTTTTTTTTTAAATTTTGACTGTCTCCCTCCTCTCTCTCTTTCCCTCTCCTTCTCTCTCCTCTCCCGCTTGCTCTTTCTTTTTCC
Organism: Nanorana parkeri; assembly: GCF_000935625.1. Lineage (NCBI taxonomy): Eukaryota > Metazoa > Chordata > Amphibia > Anura > Dicroglossidae > Nanorana > Nanorana parkeri. The sequence continues at coordinate 154,747 of NW_017307191.1, forward strand.
CTCTCTCTCTCCTCTCCCGCTTGCTCTTTCTTTTTCTCTCTCTCTCCTGCTCTCTCCTCTCACACTCTCTTTCTCTCCTCCTCTCTCACGCTCTCTCTCCCGCTCTCTCTCATTCTCTTTCCTCTCTTCCCCTCTCCCTCCCCCTCTCTCTCTCTCTCTCTCTCCCACTCCCTCTCTTTCTCTCTCCTCTCCCCCCCCATATCTCTCTCTCTCTCTCTCCTGCTCTTTCTCCCACTCTCTCTCTCCTCTCCCCCCCCCTCTCCCGTTCTTACTCCTCTCTTCCCCTCTCCCACTCTCTCTCCCCCTCTCTCTTTCTCTCTCTTTACTGATTTCTCTTTCCCACTCTCTCTCTTCTCTCTCTCTTGCTCTCTCTCTCTCTCTCTCCCACTCTTTCTCCTCTCTTCCCCTCTACCGCTCTCTCTCCTCTCGTCCCCTCTTTGTTTCTCTCTCTGCTCTCAAAATCCAAATGAATCAAGCTTTATTGGCAGGATCAAGTACATGACACCCGGTCCGCACATCATTACGTATGCGCACAATGATGTCACATGCACGTCACTGCCGGCGGCCATCTTGGAGAGAGGAAGGGACTTCATCTGGGGGGATAAGGTATGCCTCATGGTCCCCTCTTCTCCCCTGCAGCTGTCGAGCTCCTGGTCCATGACCAGCCTTTCAGAGGGGGTGACACCAAAATGACTGTCAGTCATTTTGGTGTCAACCCCTCGGATGCTGTCACCCAGTGCGTCCCACACCCCCTTTGTGATGCCACTGTCCTAGGACATTATTAGGGGTAATGTATAATAAAAAAGCAATAAGAGAAGAGTCCAGGTAGGGGACTCTTTCTCCTCTCTCTCGCTGTCCTCTCTTTCTTTCTCTCTCTCTCCTCCCACTCCTCTCCTTTCTCTCCTATATCTATAACTAGCCTCCCTTTCTCTCCTCTTTTTTTCTTCATCTCGCTCTCTTCTCACTCTTCCTTTCTCTCTCTCCTCTCTCTCCCCCTCTGCTCCTTTCTCTCTGCTCCTTTCTCTCTCCTCTCTCTGGATTAAGGTCTTTCCCACACAGATACAGAGTGAAGTGTAATAACTAAACCCCCCCCCAATAACAAAAAACTTCCTTTGTGGAATTGGTGTATGTATTGCCAAGGGATGCAGCAGTCTTGCAGATCTGTCTCTGGCACAGAAGGGTTTAATGCCCCCCTCTCCCCCCCTCCCTGCGCTCAGGCTCTCAGAGAGGATTTTAACAGCTGGATCGTCAGATGCCATCTTTGGCCAGTCGCCATGCTTCGCCCTCCCGAGGGGTTGATGGGATAGGATTTGACGATGATTAAAGGGAATTTTTACCTTTGTTTTTGTTCTACCTTGCCTGTCAGCCTTAATTGACATCATTGTCCGGTTTGGAGAGGAAAGGGAAAATCGTGGGGGAGGAATTAATATTTGGCATTTAGTGAGGGGATGGAAAACTAAGATGATGGAGACTGCAAGATGGGGGTCCCTTTAATGCTCCAGTGGTACAGTAGAAAGGCATCATGGCACACTCACAAACCAGCATGTAAAACAACTTGTCTCACCACTAAGGACAATGACAGAGGTTTGGATACACGTCTTCTGCAAAGGATGTGTAAGCCGCACTGCCGCGCCAAGGCACCTCTTATAGTGCGGTCCTAACTCTAAACTATGAGAGTCTCCATCTTGGAGCACATGGGGGCAGAAGATATCAAATTGGGTGCAGGCCTGTCAGGAGGACGCCCCACCTCCTTAAAGGTACAGAGACACACAAGGGATCCCGCACATCCCATTGGCAGCTGAGAAACCCCATGCGTCGCTGCACCAAATCGGTAAAGCAAAACAAACGACAAACGCACTCAACAATTTGTTACCAGTTATACAGTAAGGTGCACACGAAATGGGCTTTGAACAGTAGAACAGTAGAAAGGCATCATGGCACACTCACAAACCAGCATGTAAAACAACTTGTCTCACCACTAAGGACAATGACAGAGGTTTGGATACACGTCTTCTGCAAAGGATGTGTAAGCCGCACTGCCGCGCCAAGCCACCTCTTATAGTGCGTTCAAAGCCCATTTCGTGTGCACCTTACTGTATAACTGGTAACAAATTGTTGAGTGCGTTTGTCGTTTGTTTTGCTTTACCTTTAATGCTCCAGCATGATATGTGCTTTCGGCCTGAATAATGCAGCTCTGTAGGTTATTAATTGTATACTAAGTAAAATTGTTTATAAACATTGATCAGAGAGGAGATAGCTAGATACAAAGTAACATTGTTTATAAACATTTGTCAGAGGGAGATAGAGAGATACAAAGTAACATTGTATATAAACATTGATCAGAGGGGAGATAGAGAGATACAAAGTAACATTGTATATAAACATTGATCAGAGGGGAGATAGAGAGATACAAAGTAACATTGTATATAAACATTGATCAGAGGGGAGATAGAGAGATACAAAGTAACATTGTATATAAACATTGATCAGAGGGGAGATAGAGAGATACAAAGTAACATTGTATATAAACATTGATCAGAGGGGAGATAGAGAGATACAAAGTAACATTGTATATAAACATTGATCAGAGGGGAGATAGAGAGATACAAAGTAACATTGTATATAAACATTGATCAGAGGGGAGATAGAGAGATACAAAGTAACATTGTATATAAACATTGATCAGAGGGGAGATAGAGAGATACAAAGTAACATTGTATATAAACATTGATCAGAGGGGAGATAGAGAGATACAAAGTAACATTGTATATAAACATTGATCAGAGGGGAGATAGAGAGATACAAAGTAACATTGTATATAAACATTGATCAGAGGGGAGATAGAGAGATACAAAGTAACATTGTATATAAACATTGATCAGAGGGGAGATAGAGAGATACAAAGTAACATTGTATATAAACATTGATCAGAGGGGAGATAGAGAGATACAAAGTAACATTGTATATAAACATTGATCAGAGGGGAGATAGAGAGATACAAAGTAACATTGTATATAAACATTGATCAGAGGGGAGATAGAGAGATACAAAGTAACATTGTATATAAACATTGATCAGAGGGGAGATAGAGAGATACAAAGTAACATTGTATATAAACATTGATCAGAGGGGAGATAGAGAGATACAAAGTAACATTGTATATAAACATTGATCAGAGGGGAGATAGAGAGATACAAAGTAACATTGTATATAAACATTGATCAGAGGGGAGATAGAGAGATACAAAGTAACATTGTATATAAACATTGATCAGAGGGGAGATAGAGAGATACAAAGTAACATTGTATATAAACATTGATCAGAGGGGAGATAGAGAGATACAAAGTAACATTGTATATAAACATTGATCAGAGGGGAGATAGAGAGATACAAAGTAACATTGTATATAAACATTGATCAGAGGGGAGATAGAGAGATACAAAGTAACATTGTATATAAACATTGATCAGAGGGGAGATAGAGAGATACAAAGTAACATTGTATATAAACATTGATCAGAGGGGAGATAGAGAGATACAAAGTAACATTGTATATAAACATTGATCAGAGGGGAGATAGAGAGATACAAAGTAACATTGTATATAAACATTGATCAGAGGGGAGATAGAGAGATACAAAGTAACATTGTATATAAACATTGATCAGAGGGGAGATAGAGAGATACAAAGTAACATTGTATATAAACATTGATCAGAGGGGAGATAGAGAGATACAAAGTAACATTGTATATAAACATTGATCAGAGGGGAGATAGAGAGATACAAAGTAACATTGTATATAAACATTGATCAGAGGGGAGATAGAGAGATACAAAGTAACATTGTATATAAACATTGATCAGAGGGGAGATAGAGAGATACAAAGTAACATTGTATATAAACATTGATCAGAGGGGAGATAGAGAGATACAAAGTAACATTGTATATAAACATTGATCAGAGGGGAGATAGAGAGATACAAAGTAACATTGTATATAAACATTGATCAGAGGGGAGATAGAGAGATACAAAGTAACATTGTATATAAACATTGATCAGAGGGGAGATAGAGAGATACAAAGTAACATTGTATATAAACATTGATCAGAGGGGAGATAGAGAGATACAAAGTAACATTGTATATAAACATTGATCAGAGGGGAGATAGAGAGATACAAAGTAACATTGTATATAAACATTGATCAGAGGGAGATAGAGAGATACAACGTAACATTGTTCCCTTTCTTCCTTCTCCTGTTAATCCCTGCCTGTTGATTATTATTTCTAACCATTAATATCACCAGAAGAATGCTGTGTTTTTCCATAGAGAACAAAACATTTATTAATTAAGTCATGACAAAGTTCAAAGTTGCTTCTGAATAAATGGGCCCATAGCATAGGAATGTAAAAAGTGTTCTGGTCCATGGTGGTGGAGGCGGTGGTGTGTGTGGTGGGGGGAAGGTGGGGGGTGTAGAGGTGTGTGAGCTGAACGGGTTAAGGATATGAATGATCTTAATATCCAGCCAAGAATGATGAGATTGCAGCACTGCTGCCATGGTAATGACCCGCCAACACTAATTAGACCTTAATGATGACTGTGACCTTTGCCCCCCGGGTTCATGCGGGACAGGCGAGAAGGCGCAACGGCAGCAGAAAAATGATTTTACAGCCTCATCTCAGAGCCAAAAAAGAGATTGCAGCCGATTCAATTTTCTGACCGTGTTAATTAGACCGTTGCGCTGGCGGCAACCTTTGCCCCCCCGGGTCAGGCGGGACACGTGAGGAAACTTAGGAGCAGAAGAAACGTCATTTTGTGTAATTTATGATACAAATATTACAGGCGTGTGCCTCTTTTTTTTTTTTTAGCTGTTTCGGCTAAATTTTCTTTTCTGCTTCTTTGAAACTCTAACAGCCCCAAACTCCGAGTCTGACAATTCCTCGGTATTTTCCACACTGAATACATTTATCCTCCTACGTGTTCCTCTCTGTCTCCTTCCCCTGTTGTATTCTTCTCTCTGTAATACACTTTCTTCCCTCCGGCTTTATGTCCTTTATTGTTGCTGGTTATGTGGAATGAGACAGTCCTTAGAAAGATCACCAATCTGAGCGTCTCTAAGGCCGGCAATACACAATAATCTGAGTGGGCAATCTCTGCACAATCTCCATTAGCTTTAGCAACCTGTACTAACCATTCACATTGTATCCAATCAGACAAATCCATACAATATATTGCCAAAAGTAATGGGACGTCCCTCCAAATCATTGGACTCAGGTGTTCCGTGACATTTCCTTGCTACTAAATATTCCGCGGTCACCTGTTACTGGGATTATAACAAAGTGGAAGAAACTGGGAACAACAGCAACTAAGCCACGTGAAATGACAGAGCGGGGTCAGCGCATGCTGAAGCGCACAGTGCGCAGAAGTCGCCAACTGTCAATAGCTACAGACCTCCAAACTTCATGTGGCCTTCAGAAGCCCAACCCCTAAAAAACAACCCCACACCATAATCCCCCCTCCACCAAACTTTACACTTGGCACAATGCAGTCAGGCAAGTGCCGTTCCCCTGGCAACCGCCAAACCCAGACACGCCCATCGGATTGCCAGACAGAGAAGCGTGATTGGTCACTCCAGAGAACACGTCTCCACTTCTCTAGAGTCCAGTGGCGGCGTGCTTTACACCACGGCATCCTAAATATATATATATATATATATATGCCGTGCACATGAACTGGCGCAAAGCGCGCCAGTTCACACGCATTTACGCAATGCAGGAAAATGTGTGACGTGCTTGCGGCACCTTCGCTTTACCTTTACGGCACCCCAAATATGGCAGGTGAAACACATCCCTTTGCCAGCATGCTTGACGCCCAACAAACACACGCGGTCAAGAAGACACATAACGCTCGCCGCTGAAACTGCTGCACGAGTTTATTTGCCGCCCTTGTTGCGCTTAGGGCAGCCCATAGAAATGAATGGTGTTCAGCAAATGCATCAACACATGTGCATTTGTTGCTCGTTTACGCTCTTTTAGGCCCCCGGAAACGCGTATCGCCTTTGTACGTTTTTCTGCGCTTCTTCTGCCACTTTTGCTGCAAAATGGCCAGTTCAATGGGTGCCGCATGCGCGACAAAAGCGGGAAAGTATGTCATGTAGCAGACTCTTCTAGTGGCATATCATGTTTTCCCCCGTGCGTCTAACGCACATTCACGCGCGGGAAAAACGTGCCACGCTTGGGGTGCCATTAACAAGTAGTGGCAGCAAGAGCAATGCACATTTTTGACACGTTCCATGAATGCGCATCAAAGTGTGCACATGACGCCTGTTTGGCGCACGTTCACTGCACGGCGATCCCACATTACGACCGGGCCCCGAGCTTCATACAATTCCGGAGCAATGTTTCCTGGAAAAGAATCAGCGAATAATCGACCGCAAAACGGGCGCGATTTTAACGCTGGTCACGAAGACGCCTCTGAGCTCCGACCATTTTCTCCTCTCGTATTACCACCGACCCGCCTTGTGACGGTTTTCATGCCGGGCTGAGCGCGGTGTCAGTGTAATGCCTGGGGGAACACATGATCCCTCTGGGGACACGCACACGCAGACTCGATAATCCCCGGTCGCTCTGGGCGCCATGGTGCCGCATCCTGGCGATAGGTCTTGCGTTATTTTTAGCTGCGCTTTTACCCGGAATTCATCCCATGGATTAAGCTCATGAAGCCCGATATGTCCCGATGGAATCCGTCCTCGCTGACGCAGGTCTGGATCTGGTAGAGGTGACCACACGCGTTACAATCTGGTTGAATGATACAAATGTGACAACACAAATGCGTCAGCTGACAGGTGTTCGGCCGATGTGATAGGCTAATGAAAGCTTCTACTTATCATGTATTATGTTATGACTTGCAGCCCTGAGGATGGGTGTCTTCATCCCCGAAACGCGTGGAAGAATATAGAGGCTTGCTTGCACTATTCCATCTTCACATTTTTTGGGGGGGACGTTCCTTCACGGCTCCTACTTATCATGTGTTGCCTCCATGCGCTACATTGGATCCTAATGTGAGCCCATACAGGGCAGATTTGTGGGTGTGACAAACTTAAAAGTCCCTCATGAGTCATTAAATGTCTTGGGGACACCATTGGTGAGATTGGTGGGTTCAAGGGTCTGTGCTGGGGAAGGGGGGGGGGTCTCCCGTTTTCCATGTCAGCATTATAATTCATTTAATGGCATGGATAATAATTCAGCAAGAGGAGTGAGAGCACCCCAAAGTGGGCGGGAACTTCTAACCCTCCATAGTGGGCAGGGAACGGAGTCGCAGAAGTCTACAGGAGACATCGCACCATCACAAAAGATAAGAAGGCGGCCCATGCTTATTGACATATCAGTCCAGTCCAGGGACACATATAACCCCGCCCACAGTCCGCCCCAGTCCTGGTCAAACCCTACCCACTTACAGGAGTGGCCCACCCAAACCCCGCCTCTAATTATGTAGATTCTGCCCAATCACTGCAAACCTAATAAATGAATGTTCAATGCGCAGTAACTCAAATTAAAGGGATCCTGGGAAATGCCACCACCAAGACTGATGTCCAAGATGAGGTACCGTCCCGGCAAATCCAGGACAGATGGCATCTAAGCTCCGCCTATAACCACTCCCAGCCTCTGTATCTGTGGGACAACCTAGCTGCTGGAGTCACCCTAATGTGGCTGTAAGTGTCATGCACATTGTCGCCCACAGAACCCTCAGCAGAGAAGCCGTTCTATAAACAAATAAACAAAACATGGAGTAGGAAGGGTTAAAACCTCTGCCAGTTTTCCTTTATCATCTGTGTCTCATTATAGAGATTTCCCTTCACTTCCTGTCCTGCAGACTCAACAGGAAGTGAGGGAAATCCCTCTCTCAGTTGCCACAAGAAGACGCCCCTCTCTTCCTGTTCTGGTGACACTGATGATGAGGACAATAGAGAAAGTGAAGCTCCCTAATGGGGTCTCTAACCCCTCCCCCACCACCATTCCCCCACCACCACTGTATCAAAGAAAAAAGCTTTGCGTAGTTATCCTTAAAGGAAGCAAAATAGAAACAGGAATGCATTTAAATAAAGTTTCGTGAGGGCGAGTACAAGCTGATGGAGCAAAGTCCCGTCGGGGTGGGAAGATCCTTTAAGAGAATGGAAATCACTTAAAGGGGCAGCGCCCGCACTCCACGTCCCTTCTTTTCCTCCCCGGACTACACTTCCCGCAATGCTCCGGAGTGTTTTCTCCTGGCAGGTGAACAGCTGGGGGGGAGGCGGGGCAGGTATACGACGTTACATAAAAACAGGTACAGCGTGTCCTGTACTCAACCAGCCAGTCTGGCCTCATTCCAGGGAACTCTGGGTAATCTCCCTTCTCTCCCAGTGTTTTTCGCAGTGACAGTGCATGGGACGGAACGCTCGCGGACTGTCACGCAGGTGTTCCCATGCCGCGGAGAAGAGTCGGGAATGGAAGCGAGCTGGAAAGGTGGAGCCCCTTGTAACCCCCCCACCCCCACCCTCCTTGGGATCTGTTAACTGACAGCGCGGAGCAAAGGGCGAGAGGAAAATCATTTGTTGCCGTTTAAAGGTAATTCGCCGACCTGTGTCGCTGCTGCACGAGACTTTCACTCGAGGGGGTTGATTCGCTAAAGGAGTGGAGCGCGTTCACTTTGCAGAGCGAATGAGTAATCGGCTGTGGAAAGTCAGCAGTCTAGTCCCCAACTCATTCTGTAGCAGTGGAAGGTGAATGCTGATTGGCCGCTGCTGCTGTACATTGTGTATGCAGTTTATTTGTTTGCACGCTATATTGGGCTCGGGTGGGGAATTGGGGGGCGCGGTTGGTGGCGTCAACATCAGTGCCAAGGCCGCTATCACTTTTTGTCAGTGGTGCTCCCATTGCCGAGTAATCAGCAGTGCAAATCAGCATCTCCATAGCAGAAATCTGCATCGAGCTGAGAGCGATGGGTTCTGCGCGGCTTTGGAATGCCAATTGCAGTCAGTGTAATATATTTTAGAAGGTCCCTCATTATAGATAGACACGGCTAGTCATATGCAGGATCTGTATTCTACTAGTGCTGCGCAGTGATTGTGCTTTGCCGTTCCTCTTTCTCCCGCCCCAGTCAGGTCTGACTGACCGACAACAATGTCCTGTCCTGTGTGTAAGTCTCCACTGGAGGTACGTGTGTTAGGGTGACAACACAGGAGCACAATGGGGAGGCAGTTGTCACCCTGTAGCAGGAAGTGGCAGCCTCTTTCAGCCACTTCCTGTCTACGTGCACTCGCCCCAGCATCGGCTGCACGCCATTGGTCAGGACCGGTTTTCTGATGGGGACAATGGTGGACCGTGCCTGAGCAATGTGTCAGCACGTCCAGTTGAAGTCTCCACTAAAGGTACGTGTGTCAGGGTGGGGGAGTCAGTTGTCACCCTATAATAGGAAGTGGCAGCCTTCTTCAGCCACTTCCTGTCTGCATGCACTCGCCCCAGCGTCGGCTGCACGTCATTAATCAGGACCAGTTTTCTGATTTTGACAATGGTGGACCATGTCTGAGCAATGTGTGTCAGCACGTCCAGTTGTAGTCTCCACTAAGGGTACATGTGACAGGGTGACAACACAGGAGCATGAGTGGGAGGCAGTTGTCACTCTGTAACAGGAAGTGGCTGAACAAGACAGGATTACCAGGGGCCAGAACGCTGCAAGGAGTGCAGAGGGACCTACCGTTTTCTATGAGGATCACCAGGGATTCTTTTAGGGCCCCTTCACTCTACAGTGATCTGTTGCAGTGTGTCCCCATCCTATTAGGGAGACCAATCCTCTTTAGTTGTCCAGGACGGCAAGTGATCCCAAACTTTCGGTTGTCACCAGAATGGGTATAGAGGGGAAATCCTCCAATGGGGACACCCGTTCCAGTCTACAAGGGTATTCCCTCACTTTAGAGAAATGTGCGCTTACTTCCTGTTGTATACAGCACAGGAAGTGAAGGGGAATTTACTCAGCTTCAGTCCAGAGATTTCCCCCCCCCCGCAGTACTTATTTCTGCCACTAGATGTCCTTTGAGCCCGGGTCATCCCGGACGAGCCCCCACCCTGTGACTGGACAGTGAAAGGAGAAGCAGTACAGTGATGAGCTCATCTCTTCGTCACTCTGCTCTCTTCTCCTATCAGCACACTTCTTGTAGCACATGAACTGATTGGCTTCCTGAGAGAGAGAGAGAGAGGGGGGGGAGAGAGAGGGGGGAGGGAGGAAGAGAGAGAGAGGGGGGAGAGAGAGAGAGGGGGAGAGAGAGAGGGAGGGAGAGAGAGAGAGAGAGATGGGGAGAGAGAGAGAGAAGGGGGAGAGAGAGAGGGAGGGAGAGAGAGAGAGAATAGATAGAGAGAGAGAGAAAGGGAGCGAGAGAGAGAGAGAGGGGGGGAGGGGAGGAAGAGAGAATAGATCAGGAGAGAGAGAGAGTAGATCAGGAGGTAGAGAGAGAGAGAGTGTTTGGGTGACAACGCTGTTCCTCCATACATACACTATAGAAAGCGTTGTCACCCTGGGACAGGAAGTGTGATACCGGCGGGATGAGTAAAGGAAAGAAGCCCGAATAAAGAAAACGAAGGCAGCCGCCACATCCGAGGACGGGAAGCTGCGACATGCTACATTTTCTTTCTTGGGTGTAGATATACTTCGTGGAAGGACGGCGCGGCGTACGAAGCCTCCCCGCCGCTCCAGTGCACAAAAAACATTTTGTTTTCCAAACCGAAATCCCACGAGGCTGGAAAGACGCAAATTCTCCCGACTCTACGCCCCCCCCTCCCCCCATAATCCTTTTTTTAGCCGTCGCCTCCACTTTCGCTCGGCTTTATATAAACAAGCGCGGCTCTTTTATTTATATCTCAGCGGAAAGTCAGAATGTCATTTACAGAGAAGAAAAAAAAAGAAACTTTGTTCACAAGACGGTTTTCCCTCCGCAAAAGCCCGGGACACAGCGGAGAGCAAATTGGTTTTATGCTGCACCGCGGGACGCAAATCTGCTTCTCATTACCGGCTCGCTGCACGGGATGGAGGGGGGCGGCCAATCAGGGGGCTGCGTGGCAGATGAGCCGGGATCTGGTTGGCTGCTCAGAGTAATTAGATGGTTCCGGAATGAAGAGTTTAATCTGTGAGATGTAAAGAGGGAAGAAAATACACACAATGAAATATACAGATGGAGAGGGGGGGGGTGG
>NW_017307191.1:166956-167634 GCF_000935625.1 Nanorana parkeri
GGGTGGAGAGAGAGAGAGAGAGAGAGAGAGAGAGAGAGAGAGAGAGAGAATAGAACAGTGGAGAGAGAAAGAGAGAGAGGGATAAGGAGGGTCATAAGAGAGAGTTAGAGAGCAGAGAGAGAAGAAATGGAAGAGAGAGCAGAGATAAGGTCAGGGGAGAGAAAGAGGGAGATGAGGAGAGAGAGAAAGAATAGATAAGGGGAGAGAGAGAGAGAGAGAGAGAGAGAGAGTAGATAAAGAGGGGGAGAGAGAGAATGGATGAGGAGAGAGAGAATAGATCAGGGGAGGGGGAGAGAGAAGGAGAGAGAAAGAAAGAGAGAGCGGGGAAAGAGGGAGAGGGGATGAGAAGAGAGAGCGGGAGAGAGAGGGGGAGAGGTGAGAGAGGTAAAGGGAAAGAGAGAGAGGAGGGAGATAGAGAGAGAGAGAGAGTAGATAGATAGATAGATAATAGATAGATAGATAGATAGATAGATAGATAGATAACCGCTTCCTGTGGTGTACAGATGACATCACCATGCTTTCCGGCAGAGCTGTGGGCTCCACATCCATAAGAATGGATTGACTGGAGTTCATTCTCATTGGGTTTCGAGCTCCATGATGTCATCTGTACTCCCAGAAGCGTTAGAGGCGGGGCTGAGGGGGTTTTTGGTTGTAAAGCCATTTGGGGTGGGGGGGGGG
>NW_017307191.1:168129-170008 GCF_000935625.1 Nanorana parkeri
GAGGCATTGGCATAAAGGAGGATGTTCCGTTTGCCATGACAGGTCCTCTTTGGAAGTCTGTTCCATGTAGTAACAAATTGTTCTGTGCATATCATGGTTGGAATCTTTTTTAATCTCAAGCCCTCGGGGGATCACATCTTCAGTAAGATATTGTCGGAGACACGGAAGATCCCACCGCGCCCGAGCTTCTTGTGTGGACAAGTCAGTTAACTGTCTGAGTTTGTCATTTACCGGAAAGCCGACATGCCCACTTCCTAGAAAACACGGAGACACATGTAGCCACACCTCCCTGTGCCAACATGATAACTTCCTCCCAGATATCCATGCGGGCGCTCATCATGAAGGACAAATGGTGGGCTCGAGCTCTGGTCATGTAGCAGGCTCACTCTCAAAAAAGGACCCAAATCCGTGGTTCCCAACATGTGGCCCCGGGGATGACATGCAGCCCTTGGCCCTGGGGCCAGTGCAATAAAAATATCCTCAACACTGAGTTTTAGTAGGTACATGGGTTGGTGTATTTCCATCATGTGACGTCACTCCAGTCTATGGCTGTCTCCTGAAGTATGTTTCTAGTCTCCAACAACTTCATGTTCACTTCACAGCCTTTGACCAACTCCAGTACCATGTTCACAGCCTTTGACCATATCCAGTACCATGTTCACAGTCTTTGACCATCTCCTACAGCATGTTCACAGTCTTTGACCATCTCCAGTAGCATGTTTGCAGTCTTTGACCATCTCCTATAGCATGTTCACAGTCTTTGACCATCTCCAGTAGCATGTTTGCAGTCTTTGACCATCTCCTATAGCATGTTTGCAGTCTTTGGCCATCTCTTATAGAATGTTCAGTCTTTGGCCATCTCCAGTAGCATGTTCGCAGTCTTTGGCCATCTCTTATAGAATGTTCAGTCTTTGGCCATCTCCAGTAGCATGTTCGCAGTCTTTGGCCATCTCCTATAGCATGTTCACAGTCTTTCACCATCTCCTATAGCATGTTTGCAGTCTTTGGCCATCTCCAGTAGCATGTTTTCAGTCTTTGGCCATCTCCTATAGCATGTTCGCAGTCTTTGGCCATCTCCTATAGCATGTTCGCAGTCTTTGGCCATCTCCTATAGCATGTTCGCAGTCTTTGGCCATCTCCAGTAGCATGTTCGCAGTCTTTGGCCATCTCCAGTAGCATGTTCGCAGTCTTTGGCCATCTCTTATAGAATGTTCAGTCTTTGGCCATCTCCAGTAGCATGTTCACAGTCTTTCACCATCTCCTATAGCATGTTCAAACTCTTTGACCAACTCCTATAGCATGTTCGCAGTCTTTGGCCATCTCCAGTAGCATGTTCGCAGTCTTTGGCCACCTCCTATAGCATGTTCGCAGTCTTTGACCATCTCCAGTAGCATGTTCACAGTCTTTGGCCATCTCCAGTAGCATGTTCACAGTCTTTGGCCATCACCTATAGCATGTTCACAGTCTTTGGCCATCTCCAGTAGCATGTTCGCAGTCTTTGGCCATCTCCAGTAGCATGTTCGCAGTCTTTGGCCATCTCCTATAGCATGTTCGCAGTCTTTGACCATCTCCAGTAGCATGTTCACAGTCTTTGGCCATCTCCAGTAGCATGTTCGCAGTCTTTGGCCATCTCCAGTAGCATGTTCGCAGTCTTTGGCCATCTCCTATAGCATGTTCGCAGTCTTTTACCATCTTTTAGAGCAGAAGAAGAGTAGAGGTGACCATCCAGATGTGAAATGTAGAGATCTGCACATGTTCCTGGCAGTTACAGTCATTGAGGGCTTCATAGAATGTTCTGATCTCACTTAGAAGGCCATTTTCTGCTTCAATAACACTTTGAGCAGTTTCTCTCATTGCGTCATCCGTCATATAACTGGCA
>NW_017307191.1:170045-178563 GCF_000935625.1 Nanorana parkeri
TCCTCTTCTGTACAAAGTTCAAATGCTGTTCTGGAGAACAGGAATGACAGTGAGAGGAGGAGGAGGCCTCTGTGACCCAGACAGGACCTGCTGTCACTGGGACATCTCGTGCTGGTTGGCTGGGCCACCACGTCACCTGCTGAGCCCACAGAGAGGGCTTGACGTCAGCCGAGTGCCCAGGTACTGCTTACTTATCGTTGTGTGTGCATATCACATCCATTGTTACCTTCAGAGCTATAACACAACCACAGGAGCTAGCACTCTTCTCCAGCAGCACTGGGGTTGTGGGTTCAGTTACCAGCCTTCATACTGACTGCATGGAGGTTTGTGTGGCTCTTTCAGTTAGAGTTAGGTAGTAGAGTGTAAGCTCCTGTGGTGCAGTGGCTGGCGTGACTGGCTCGGGGTTCTCCATACAGCACTGCGGTATATGTCAGAGCTATATACATGTATAATAACAGCAGTGTGTGACTGTGGGGGGGACATTAGAGCGTAAGCTCCTCTGGTGCAGAGGCTGGCGTGACTGGCTCAGTGATCTCTGTACAGCGCTGCGGTATATGTCAGAGCTATATACATGTATAATAATAGTGTGTGACTGTGGTGGGGACGGAGTGGCGACCTGCGAATGCACCAGCAGCCGTTGTCTTGCACATGTGGAAATTCCCTGTAAGACCTGTTATGACACCTCATTAGCACTTCCTCCCCCCTCCGGTGGCAGGTCATGGGTCGGAACCATATTTAGCGCCTGGAGTAAAGGTTCGCGCCCGGATGGGTGAATGGCGGTTCTAGCGACAGCAGAACCTTAAACAATGGTTATGCCGTGAGGTGCCCAGGGTTCCCGGGACGCACCGCCCCTCCATGAATGTCGGGAATCCTGTTTTGCGCTCCTCTCCGGCAGGCACGGTGCTGCGGGTTTGTAAACAAAGAGGCCGTGGAACGATGGGGGTCAGATGACAGTCAGCAGCATCTGTGGAAGACGACAGGCTGTGTGCATACCGTGCCATTGAATAGACACGCACCTTTATTTAGATGCAGGCCAAGGTTCATGTCATGCAGTTCAAGTGTGACAACCAAAACATTGGATTGGAAGAATTTCAGTTCAGTGTCTCATACCTTGGAAAGCAGGTTAATGAGTAGAAGGCAAAAGTTCCTATATCCTTTATGGATGTCACCAGTTCTTAGATCCTGTATGCATGTCACAAGTTCCTATATCCTTTATGGATGTCACCAGTTCCTATATCCTTTATGGATGTCACCAGTTCTTATATCCTTTATGGATGTCACCAGTTCCTATATCCTTTATGGATGTCACCAGTTCTTATATCCTTTATGGATGTCACCAGTTCCTATATCCTTTATGGATGTCACCAGTTCCTGTATCCTTTATGGATGTCACCAGTTCTTATGTCCTTTATGAGTGTCACCAGTTCCTTTATCCTTTATGGATGTCACCAGTTCCTAAATCCTTTATGGATGTCACCAGTTCTTATGTCCTTTATGGGTGTCACCAGTTCTTATATCCTTTATGGATATCACCAGTCCTTTATCCTTTATAGATGTCACCAGTTCCTATATCCCTTATAGATGTCAACAGTTCGTATATCCTTCATAGATGTCACCAGTTCCTATATCCTTTATGGATGTCACCAGTTCCTATATCCTTTATGGATGTCACCAGTTCCTATATCCTTTATGGATGTCACCAGTTCCTATATCCTTTATGGATGTCACCAGTTCCTATATCCTTTATGGATGTCACCAGTTCCTATATCCTTTATGGATGTCACCAGTTCCTATATCCTTTATGGATGTCACCAGTTCCTATATCCTTTATGGATGTCACCAGTTCCTATATCCTTTATGGATGTCACCAGTTCCTATATCCTTTATGGATGTCACCAGTTCCTATATCCTTTATGGATGTCACCAGTTCCTATATCCTTTATGGATGTCACCAGTTCCTATATCCTTTATGGATGTCACCAGTTCCTATATCCTTTATGGATGTCACCAGTTCCTATATCCTTTATGGATGTCACCAGTTCCTATATCCTTTATGGATGTCACCAGTTCCTATATCCTTTATGGATGTCACCAGTTCCTATATCCTTTATGGATGTCACCAGTTCCTATATCCTTTATGGATGTCACCAGTTCCTATATCCTTTATGGATGTCACCAGTTCCTATATCCTTTATGGATGTCACCAGTTCCTATATCCTTTATGGATGTCACCAGTTCCTATATCCTTTATGGATGTCACCAGTTCCTATATCCTTTATGGATGTCACCAGTTCCTATATCCTTTATGGATGTCACCAGTTCCTATATCCTTTATGGATGTCACCAGTTCCTATATCCTTTATGGATGTCACCAGTTCCTATATCCTTTATGGATGTCACCAGTTCTTATGTCCTTTATGGCTGTCACCAGTTCTTATATCCTTTATGGATGTCACCAGTTCTTATATCCTTTATAGATGTCACCTGTTCCTGTATCCTTTATGGATGTCACCAGTTCCTGTATCCTTTATGGATGTCACCAGTTACCCTCTTATATTCTTTTCAGATGTTACAATGTTGCAGTCTGATCACAGGGGGAGGGGAGACTGAGGAAATGCTTCCTCCTGCCTGCAGCAGACTGATCACTTGGGAGAGGGCAGACTGAGGAAATGCTTCCTCCTGCCTGCAGCCCACAAGCACTAAGCTGTGAATCTATCCGCATGCACCTGGCAGAGTCCCACAGACATAACAGGAAGCCACACTCTTCATGGGGAGGGTTGTGGTCTACGACCACAGGGGACGTACGTGGTCACCGTTCACATACAAAAAAAATCCTAATTCAATGAAAATTCCAATTAACAAAAATATATATTTTTTTCAAGATAGCCGAATCCTCCTGGTGAGAGCTGCCACGGCGCAGCCATCCGGAATCCTGAACGCACCGATTTTCCGCACTGAATATGCAGCGTCCTGTTCTGCCTTCAGGAATGGGGGGTGGGGAGGGGAGGGGGGTTGATGCTGAATCCATGATGACCCAGAAAACTCCGGCAGAGCATGGCTGCTCCTCCCCCCGGGGGGAATGGAGCGGCGGTATTTAAAATTGCATTAGATGTGAAAGTAACATTCTGGAGGGCTGCCGCCTGCCCGCTACCGTTTATGTACGCCATTACCACCACTCATCGGATGCCGCGCTTCGACATCCATTTTTCATGAGCGCCGACCTGCGCCAAAGAAAAAGATTAAAGGGGAATTCCATTTCTTGTTTTGTTCAGAGTTGCCATAACGACCGCCGGGATTTGCCCGTTTTTGTGCACAGTTTCCCACCATTTATAACCCTCCGCAATGATTTCTCATAGCTCCGCCCCCTGATACACACACTTGCTCCCTATACATCTCCTCGGGGCAGTTGTGACATAGACCCCACCTACTGAGTCAGGCCTGCTAAGCCCCGCCCTTTCTCACTACCAGGGTTAGGCAAGCTGAGCACTCCAGCTGTTATAGAACTACAAGTCCCAGCTTCAGCAACCCCAGCTACTTGAAACTACAAGTCCACTGAGGCACTGCAGGACACATGCACCCAGAGTCCCAGAGGCAGAGACGTGATGGGATTTGTAGTTGCCGAGGTTGCCTACCCCTGATTTAAAGCCTTGGGATCTTCTACAAAAGATTGCATATTCTGTCCGTCATTTTCTGTCTCTTCATCCTCTTTTCGCAGCAGCTGGCGGATTTTAACTTACAGCTGGTGTGCAGGAAGGGACAAAAAAAATATCTTCCGGCTGACAAACAGCCGGAAATAAATCTCCTGAAATCTTATACACACCAGCTGGAAGCTGCAATCAGGCTTGCGAAAAAGGCTGCTGTGGCAGTTGATGGCTGAGGGGGGAGGGGCTTGGTGGGTTTTATAGGAGGGGGACAGCTCATTGTGGGGTCTTCCCCGTCAGTGTTCCAAAAAAAGAGACGGCTGAAGACTAGCATAAGCCGAAAGATCAAAAGCCCAGTTACTTTAATAGCAAGGTCACATGAAGCAGCCGACGCGTTTCGGGGGCTATGAGCTCCCACTTCATCTCGTTTCAGGGGCCACAAGCTCCCACTTCATCCAGGGCCACAACAAGAGTTGAATTGATATCACCCAATATAATAGTATACTATCATGTAACTGCAGTGACACTTGTACTCTTTTATAGCCCTGAGGAAGGGAGAGCTTGTGGCCCCGAAACGCGTTGGGTGTTTTATATGATATATATATATATAGACATATATGACTTAACTGTAAGCGTTGCCCTTTAATAGCATGACTGTCTAGCGGCATTGCTCGCGGCATTCCTCACAGCTGACTCATGCGCATTTGTTCAACCACGGCTGGGGCCAAAGGTCACGGCGCGGCCCGATGTAAACAGCGGCCGTAGTAAATGTTTATCCGGCTGTGTCACATATACTCCGCAAGCTAAAAACAGACATACGGGGTGACGTCAAGGCCGCCCATCAATGTACACACAGCGCCGACGGCCGCCTGCACCTGCGTCCTAAAAATAAAGAGGCGGAGGGTTCAGGAGTCCGGACCAGGATACAGGCAAGAGGGAGAATCTGGCACTAGGCAAGCCAAGCTGTCCGGGTTCACTGCACTGGAAAATTTGGGAAAATTTTGGCAAAATTTTTCAATTGTAATTAGAGTTGAAGGGGAAGGCGAGCTGAAGGTGGTTCAAAGAGGTGTTAAGGGGGTAATGGGCTTTAAATGGCTTCCGAAGGTTACGGAAGCTCCTTTCCCCTATTCTGGACCCTGTGCCAAGAGCGGACCCTCATCAGCCGGCAACACGACGTTGGGCATTGTGAAGAACAATAGAATGCCCATTTGATGCCTGTGTAGTTCTACGATTGTCCGGTTCGTTTCCTGCATATTGTAAAGGTTTCCTGTTAGTTGCCCACGTATTGTTATCATTGCCGATTTGTTTCCTGTGTATTGTGACAAGTGCCCGTTTGTTACCCCCGTATTGTAGCTATTCCCGGCTTGTTTCCTGTTTGTGGCCCATGTATTGCTATATTTGCCAGTTTTGTTGCCCATGTATTGTCACGATTGGCCATCTGTTTCCTGTGTATTGTTAGGACTGCCCATTTGTTGCCCATGTATTGTCACGATTGGCCATCTGTTTCCTGTGTATTGTTAGGACTGCCCATTTGTTGCCCATGTATTGTCATGATTGGCCGTTTGTTGCCCATGTATTGTCACGATTGCCCATCTGTTTCCTGTGTATTGTTAGGACTGCCCGTTTGTTGCCCATGTATTGTAGTCATTGCCCATCTGATTTACCCCCGTATTGTAGCTATGCCCGGCTTGTTTCCTGTTTGTGGCCCATGTATTGCTATATTTGCCAGTTTTGTTGCCCATGTATTGTCACGATTGGCCATCTGTTTCCTGTGTATTGTTAGGACTGCCCATTTGTTGCCCATGTATTGTCATGATTGGCCGTTTGTTGCCCATGTATTGTCACGATTGGCCATCTGTTTCCTGTGTATTGTTAGGACTGCCCGTTTGTTGCCCATGTATTGTAGTCATTGCCCATCTGTTGCCTATGTAGTTTCACAATTGTTCTTTGGTTGTCCATGTATTGTAATGATTGCTCATTTGTTTCCTATATTGTGTAGCCTTTGCCCATTTGTTTTACTGCAACAAATGTTGGCTTGTTGCCCATGTATTGTCCGGATTGCCTGTTTGTTGCCCATGTATTGTCCGGATTGCCTGTTTGTTGCCCATGTATTGTCCGGATTGCCTGTTTGCTGCCCATGTATTGTCCGGATTGCCTGTTTGCTGCCCATGTATTGTCCGGATTGCCTGTTTGTTGCCCATGTATTGTCCGGATTGCCTGTTTGTTGCCCATGTATTGTAAAGATTGCCTTTGCACATTAGTCCATGTTTTGCTATAATTGACAGTTTGTTTCCGTGTATTGGCACATTTGCCTGCCAATGTATTGTCATGATTTCTCATTTGTTTCCCGCTCTATGTAACCGTCGCCCATTTATTTCCCATGTTTTGTAACACGGGCTTGTTTGTTTCCCATGTACTGTTACAATTGACAGTTGATTGCCCATGTTGTGTAACAATTGCCCGTTCCTTTCCCATGTTGTGTAACAATTGCCCGTTCATTCCCCATGTTGTGTAACAATTGATAGTTGATTCCCCATGTTATGTAACAATTGCCCGTTCCTTTCCCATGTTGTGTAACAATTGCCCGTTCCTTTCCCATGTTGTGTAACAATTGCCCGTTCATTCCCCATGTTGTGTAACAATTGCCCGTTCCTTTCCCATGTTATGTAACAATTGCCCGTTCCTTTCCCATGTTGTGTAACAATTGCCCGTTCCTTTCCCATGTTGTGTAACAATTGCCCGTGTTTTTTTCGGTGTCACTTTGTTGCTTGTGTATTATGTAGATTGTTCCTTTGTTGCTCGTGTATTGTAACAATTGGATTGTGACACACACTTTAAGCCTCCATTTTTTTCCCCTGCTCTCAGGTCAGAGATGAACTGCCAGGACCTGAACGGGTCAAGCCTCCAGCAGGACTGGAGTCCCTCCATGTACTCGGTGTTTGAGGAGGACAGCAACAGCAGCTGCAGCTCAGTAGCGACGTCCATCTTGAGCCTGAGGACGGGAGAGAGCGAGGACCCCGATGCAGAGGAAAAGCTCTGCGCCGTGTGTGGTGATAGGGCCAACGGGTATCACTTCCATGTCCTGACCTGCGAGGGCTGCAAAGGCTTCTTCAGGTAATGCCAATGCTGCAAGCCCTCAAGTGGCTTTGGGGGAGATTTTCTCTCACTTCCTGTTGTGTCACCAAGACAGGAAGTGAAGGGAATTCTCTCCAGCGGGGATGCAGTTCCCGAGTCGCCAAATACAAAGTTACACATCGAAACATATCTGAACCCCGTGTACTGTCCCCCAGTACAAACCGAGAGGGAACCTACCCAACGGGGACACAGCAATAAAAACCTGACAGAGGGTCTAACCCTCCCCCAAGCTATCCAAAACTTAAAAAAAAATGCTTTTTCTAGAGATTCGCTTTAAAATATTTACTGATTGTTTTTTTCTTTTATACCTCGCAGGCGTTCCATGAGCAAAGCGTTAAACTTCACCTGTCCGTTCACGCGGTCCTGCCCGGTGAACAAAGCCAAGCGCAGGCGGTGCCAGGCGTGCCGGCTACAGAAGTGCCTGGACGTGGGGATGAGGAGAGACAGTGAGTACAACGAGTACCGCCCCTCACACCTGACTGACTCCTAGTACCGCCCCTCACACCTCACTGACCCCTAGTACTGCCCCTCACACCTGACTGACTCCTAGTACCGCCCCTCACACCTGACTGACTCCTAGTACCGCCCCTCACACCCGACTGACTCCTAGCACCGCCCCTCACACCTCACTGACTCCTAGTACCGCCCCACACACCTGACTGCCACCTAGTACCGCCATTCATACCTGACTGACACCCAGTACCGCCCCTCACACCTGACTGCCACCTAGTACCGCCCCTCACACAATTGTTGCAGTACATGGGAAACGAATTGTGACAATACACGCAAACCAAAGAGCAATCTAGACAATACACTGAAAACAATTTGAGGGGCGGGTGTGGTACTAGGATTGACTCCTAGTACCGCCCCTCATACCTGACTGACTCCTAGCACCGCCCCTCACACCTAACTACCTCCTAGTACCGCCCATCACACCTGATTAACTCCTAGTACCACCCATCACACCTGATTGACTCCTAGTACCGCCCCTCACACCCGACTGACTCCTAGTACCGCCCCTCACACCTGACTGCCACCTAGTACCGCCCCTCACACCTGACTGACTCCCAGTACCGCCCCTCACACCTGACTGACTCCTAGTTCCGCCCCTCACACCTCACTGACTCCTAGTACCGCCCCTTACACCTGACTGACTCCTAGTACCGCCCCTCAAACCTCACTGACTCCTAGTACTGCCCCTCACACAATTGTTGCAGTACATGGGAAACGAATTGTGACAATACACGCAAACCAAAGAGCAATCCAGACAATACACAGAAAACAATTTGAGGGGCGGGTGTGGTACTAGGATTGACTTCTAGTACCGCCCCACACACCTGACTGACTCCTAGTACCGCCCCACACACCTGACCGACTCCTAGTACCGCCCCACACACCTGACTGACTTCTAGTACCGCCCCTCACACCTGATTGACTCCAAGTACCGCTCCCACACCTGCTTGACTCCTATACCGCCCTTCACACCTGATTGACTCCTAGTAGCACACCCTCATGCCTGATTGACTCCTAGTACCGCCCCTCACACCCAACTGACTCCCAGTACTGCCCCTCACACCCGACTGTCTCCTAGTACTGCCCCTCACACCTGACTGACTCCTAGTACCGCCCCTTACACCTGACTGACTCCTAGTACCGCCCCTCACACCCGACTGACTCCTAGTACTGCCCCTCACACCTGACTGACTCCCAGTACCGCCCCTCACACCTGACTGACTCCTAGT
>NW_017307191.1:178610-179532 GCF_000935625.1 Nanorana parkeri
TACCGCCCCTCCCCCCCAACTGACTCCTAGTACCGCCCCTCACACCCGACTGACTCCCAGTACTGCCCCTCACACCTGACTGACTCCTAGTACCGCCCCTTACACCTGACTGACTCCCAGTTCCGCCCCTCACACCTGACTGACTCCTAGTACCGCCCCTTACACCTGACTGACTCCTAGTACCGCCCATCACACCCGACTGACTCCTAGTACTGCCCCTCACTCCTGACTGACTCCTAGTACCGCCCCTCACACCCGACTGACTCCTAGTACTGCCCCTCACACCTGACTGACTCCTAGTACCGCCCCTTACACCTGACTGACTCCTAGTACCGCCCCTCACACCCGACTGACTCCTAGTACTGCCCCTCACACCTGACTGACTCCTAGTACCGCCCCTCACACCTGACTGACTCCTAGTACCGCCCCTTACACCTGACTGACTCCTAGTACCGCCCCTCACACCCGACTGACTCCTAGTACCGCTCCTTACACCTGACTGACTCCTAGTACCGCCCCTCACACCTGACTGACTCCTAGTACCGCCCCTCACACCTGACTGACTCCCACACACATATATATGCTCCCCTCTCATCAACATGCTAATAATATTAAATAAAAGCTGTCATTACATCCCTCATTTTAGTCTCGGTGATGTCATCACTGGGTCTCTGAGCTTCTTTATGTCATTTATATAATGTAATTGTTGGGAGGGGCTTCACTTCAAATAGACAGGAAGTCAGGTGTGCGTCCACAATGACTTCCACAATTGGCCTAAGAAAAGAGGGTATCGGGTTTTTTGCGCCTTCCTCTGGATCAAACATGTAAAAACCCATCATCACCCTCAGGGGTTACATTGATGGAAATGTCTTTGATGTCACTATAATAACATTTCCATATAATATTATTATTATTATTATTA
>NW_017307191.1:179546-181487 GCF_000935625.1 Nanorana parkeri
CATCTCCATTTGTGACTCCCAGAAGCCTCTGCTGTCCGTCAGGCGCTTCAGTCAATCGGCGAGCCGGTAATGTCCTCCAGTCATCGCAATTCTACATTAAGCACCGGCCCGGATTCAGCAGGATTTTCACATTGCCTCCAGGCAGGGCTGCAGCTTCTTGTTACACGGCTCGCAACTAAGTAACATCAGTTAACGCTTGGATGAATCACTCCCCGGGTGCGAAACGAAAGTCTCCCTTCCCTTGCTGAATTCTCTATAATGGAACGAGCTAATGGTGGCAGGATGCGAGAGATTTAAAGGGACATGCTCCCTCGAGTTTCTGACCCGCAGGCCGCGTAGAAGTCTCACTGCCCCCGCTGCATTGCTTTTACGTTAACCCCATAAGGACCCTTTTGCTGCCGAAGCCTTTCTTCATATTTTTTTTGCACACATGTTATAATCCACATTTTAGGCCTGAAAATGAATTCAAACCCCCAAAACATGATATATTTTCTGAAAGCCGAGACCCTGTAGAATAAAATGGCGGCAGTTGCAAATGTTTATATTGCACGACATTAGCGCAACTCTTTATCAAACCAAAAAAACTTGTGAAAAATGCACTTAGGGTAATTTTAGTGGCCCAAAACACAATAAAATAACCATGTTTTAAAATAAAATATAAAAGATGAGGTTACAACGAGTAAATAGATACCCAACATGCCCAGGTTAAAAATTGCGCGCGTCCGTGAAACGGCGACGAAATTCAGTACCCCCAAAAAGTCCATAGACAACGATTTAAAAGCCCCCCACATGTCATCAGTTTAGATATGTATAAATATTGGCCCTAGAATTATTGCTCTCACTCCGACGTGCGCGGCGATACCCAACATGTGTAGCGCAATCATCGTTTTCATACGTAGGCGCACCCCGACGCGTGTTTACGTGAATGTGCGCGCAGGGGCGGGGACTTTAAACACTTTTTAAAATTATTTTAACTTTATTTTATTTATTAATATTTTTTTAAACTGTCTCTTTTTTTTACTTTACTTTAATTGTTATCACATAGGGGGGCTAACAAGCCCCCCATGTGATAGAATATCGGTGGTGACAGGTACTCTGATGCTGGGGGTCCAGAGACCCCTACTGTCACCTTTACATTCTAAATAAGCTATTGGGGTGCAGATCGCTATTCAATAGCTTATTGCTGGGCCAGGGGCGTCCCGAGGCTGGGTGTCACCCGGGGGTCATCGTGCATGCGCGCTGGTCTTTTTGACACCATCTTGGTGATGGACGCCGGCAGGGGGAGGAGGGTTCTCGGTCCGTGATCGAGTGCCCGACTTTTCATAGGGGGTGACACCAAAATAACGGTCAGTCATTTTGGTGTCACCCCTCCAATGGTGTCACCCGGGTGCGTGCCGCACCCCCTTGTGACGCCACTGTGATGGGCTTCAGGAGCCCAGCAATGACAGCTATGGACAGGAAGTGATGTAATACACGTCGCTCCTGGTCCCATAGAACGGGGAGGGGATCATCTATCATAGGGTATGTAATGGAAACGGGAAGGTTTTATTTAGGAATGTCGCTATCCTGTTGATTAGGGGGGGAGGGGAGACCAATGAAAGCAAAATATAAGCAGATTAAACTTCAGCTTTAAGGAGCTGGGTGCAGCATAAGCACGTAGTTTACAAGGGTGTCAGGCGATGAGCGGTGATGAGAGGTATAATAATCGGTCATATATTTGGTGTTTCCAGCACCGGATCGCTTTAAATCCATTTATTTCCTGCAGACCGGATTAAACGCCAATCCCGCGTTCCGACGCTGAAAATAGGCCCACTGCCCCCTCCCCCGGCTGCGCTGTTTATACCTGCGATCCCTTTGATGTCATTCCAGTAAACATCAGCCGCAGCGGCAAGATGACAGTGAATGAGACGATTAGCAGCTCAGCTCTGCCTGAAAAAAATA
>NW_017307191.1:181556-188705 GCF_000935625.1 Nanorana parkeri
GTACTTAATATTCCGATTTCGACGTGACGCCTTCAATATTAAATGTGAGTTCATTCCGGGACGCAGAGAGACCTTTATATGATGATAGGACGGATCTACGTGTCATGGTCATCAGCTCATTTTCATCTGTACATCATCCATTCACCATCTATTCATGATCCCTCTAATCATCCATTCATCATCCACTCACCATTCACTCATCATCCACTCACCATCCACTCACCATTCACTCATCATCCACTCACCATCCATTCATCATCCACTCATCATCCACACATCATCCACTCATCATCCATTCATCATCCACTCATCATCCATTCATGATCCCTCTCATCATCCATTCATCATCCACTCATTATCCATTCATCATCCACTCACCATTCACTCACCATCCATTCATCATCCATTCATCATCCACACATCATCCACTCATCATCCACTCATCATCCATTCACTATCCACACATCATCCATTCATGATCCCCTCATCATCCATTCATGATCCCCTCATCATCCATTCATGATCCCCTCATCATCCAGTCATGATCCCCTCATCATCCATTTATCATCGATTCATCATCCATTCGTCATCCACTCACAATCCCCTCATCATCCATTCATCATCCACTCATCATCTATTCACCATCCACTCATCATCCATTCATCATCATCATCCATATCATATTTATGCATCATTCATCTATCCATCATCATCCCTCATCACCATCTATCCATCATTCATACATTATCCACCCATTCATCCATCTATCTATGCATCATTATCATCATACATACATTATCATCCATCTATCCATCATCAATCTTCATTATCATGCATTCATTCATTCATCCATCCATCATCACCATTCATCATCATTCATCCATCATCCATCCATTATCCATTCATCCATCCATCATGATCATCATCATTATCATCCATCTTCATCTGTAAATTCTAATAGTAAAAATAACAATAATAGTAGCAGGGGCGTAGGAAGGGTGAGGCGGGTGAGGCACTCGCCTTGGGCACAGCTGCGATTGGGCACAGCCAGGGCCAGCCTGGCTGCGCTCCCTTGCGCCTGTTGCCATGGGGAGCACAGGGCACCACGGCAAAAGGAGCACCAGGCGGCCAACACAGCTCGGCCTGGGGGCGGCAGAGAATAGAGGGGCGGCACAGCCTGCAGCTTCTTCTCAGATCCCCGCTGCTCTCCCCCACCTGTATGGGCAGAGGCAGCGGGGATCTGAGGAGGGATGGGACGCTGCATCCGGTGGGGGGGGAAAGTGAGCTGTCACTTTAGGATGGCCAAGCGGTGAGGAGAGAGAGAGAGCAGCTCAGCCAGGATCTGACAGCTGCCGGCTCCCTCTCTCCTCACGGCTCGGCCATCCTGAAGTGACAGCTCCCTACTCCACCGGCTTCTTCACTTTATTTCTTCTGTGCATGCATGAGCAGAGGACCGTTAAAAATCTGTGGTATGTGTGCAGCACCAACACTGGAGTGATCATTTAATCACTCCAGTGTTTGTAAATAACTGGGAAAACACAGTGTCCCCAGTTAGGAATGAACAGGAAGTGCTTTACATCACTTCCTGTTCATTCATGAGTTTCTGAATGGGTATTAGCACTCACACACACACATATTATTACACATGTGCAAAGACTAAAAATGTGTTTCGGACGCAACGAACGGAAACTAAAAACGCTTTTATTAGTTTCGTCAAACGAAATAAATTTTTATGCAATTTCGGAGTTGGCCACTGGTGCATTCTGCGCATGCGTGCCCCCAATCCTGGAGGCACGGCGCATGATGCCGCTCATAGGGGGGCACAGTTTTCTGTTCTTGCCTCAGGCACAAAAGGAGCTAGCTACGGCTCTGAATAGTATAAATAAGCATATAATAAACATAACAGTACTAACATTGATGGAGGAATCACAACACACAGGGACCTGGTAACATTTTGCAATGTCTGTGGTTTGCAGTGATCATGACGGAGGAGGCGCTGATGGCGCGGCGCGAGCTGAGATTGAAGAAGAAGCAGGAGCGCCAGCAGAGGTTGCAGCGTGTGGCTGAAGTCGGGTCTCTGTCCGTGGAACAGAAGCAGCTCATCGCCACCCTCATAGACTCCAACCAAAAACACTTTGACTCCAAGTTCGAAAACTTCAAGGGCTACAGGGTGAGCACACCGAGCAGCAGTGGTGGGGGGTCCTCCATGATGATGTCTTCATCGTAGATCCTTTGAGGGCAGGGCACCGTAGTGACACCTCTTTAGGGGGCGGGTCCATGACCACCTGAACTCACAGTATGTCCTCAGTCTTCCAAGCTGAATGACAGCTTAACAACTTATAGTACAACCATAACAAAAGAATAAAATTGACTAAACATATTATACGTTCTCTTGAACACCCAACTGTTGGAGGTTCTGGGGTTAAACAGCTTCTAAAACCACGCTCGTGTTCTGCTCAGCGAATCTCATGATAACCGGACCGGCCTCAATCCAGATCAATAAAAACTGCTTAATAAGCAGAGATGTAGAAAGCCAGTTTGGCAGGTAGAAGGTCCAGTTCCCGTGCAAAGTCAATATGTAATATATTTCGTAGCTCCGTTATCTCTCCCTATCATCCCTGTACCTTGGGTGAACTCTTCCTCCAGCATGGCAACTCTGATCCAGCAAGCTCTGCCCTTAACGGGTGACCGAAAGCAGATTCTTGGCCCGAACGCCAAGTGCCAGAGCCAGATGGCAGTAGAGTTGGCTGGCATAGCTCACTAACATTACTTATTAACTGGAGATTACCAGATAACCCGACATCGAGGGTACCACGCCTTCAAAGTAAGATGAGGTTTTAACCCTGTGGTAGGCCATAATGGTAACCCTTTCGGAGGTCGTAGGGGACCGAAATGTCCTTGAAAACCACAGGCTGGGAGTTATCTGTCCATCCTCTACCATCTTCTTCCAGCATTGGGGCCCACCATGATACTTGCCCGATAATGACAGCAGTGTACAAGGTCTAGTTTGACCCTTTGCTCCAATAAAAAGTTGGACATGCTTCCCTTACAAGAACAATGACCCCTGATTACGTTGGAACCTTATTACCACCTCCCAGTGGAGCAGAAACAGCCCAATAATTGTGCAAGCAATGTTTAGAAATGGTAGTATTGCTTGTCACCATGAAATGTTCTCCATGCTAGGCCTTCATCTGTTTCTTCAGCCAAGAGTTCATGTACTTACCCGAGTTAAACAGACTCCAGATCAGCTACTCTGGTTGTCCAGGAGAGAGAAACCTCTCAACCTGGAGGGATGACTTGAACATAAACCTGTTGGCTTCCCCTCTCATGGTTAGACCAACTGTGTCCATACAAATTCATAGCTCTGGATAGTAATTTGGGCAAATTATAGGGGCAAATGTGATCATAATATGAATCGGAATGTTTAGTGAATAAGGCATTTGAAAAGTGGCAGGTTTCCTTTAAGTGTAAGATATCACCATCCAGTTGCCCATAGACATCGCCATCCAGTTGCCCATAGACATCGCCATCCAGTTGCCCATAGACATCGCCATCCAGTTGTCCATAGACTTCACCATCCAGTTGCCCATAGACATCGCCATCCAGTTGCCCATAGACATCGCCATCCAGTTGCCCAGAAACATCGCCATTCAGTTGCCCATAGACATCGCCATCCAGTTGTCTATAGACTTCACCATCCAGTTGTCCATAGACTTCACTATCCAGTTGTCCATAGACATCGCCATCCAGTTGTCTATAGACATCGCCATCCAGTTGTCCATAGACTTCACCATCCAGTTGTCCATAGACATCGCCATCCAGTTGTCTATAGACATCACCATCCAGTTGCCCATAGACATCACCGTCCAGTTGCCCAAAGACATCACTGTCCAGTTGCCCAAAGACATCACCGTCCAGTTGCCCAAAGACATCACCGTCCAGTTGCCCAAAGACATCACCGTCCAGTTGCCCAAAGACATCACCGTCCAGTTGCCAATAGACATCACCGGACAGTTGTCCATAGACATCACCATCCAGTTGTCCATAGACATCACCATTCAGTTGCCCATAGACCGGGACATGTATCATCACTGGTGGGACATGTGAAGGTTCCTAAATTTGTTGGTGAGCTGCAGGGACCATGGAGATGTGGCCCATACACATATTGACGCCAAGGAAAGCCCTACACTGCCTGACTGGGTCAAGGCCTACACCAATCAGACCATTCGTGGCCATCCTCATGGACCTTTACAAAAACATAATGAAGATATTTACTGCAGCTGTCTGGCCTCTGTTCCAGCTCACTTTCCTCTGTGTCTCCTTCTTCTCGCAGTTGCAACCACAAGTCGTAAAAGACAAATGGGGAAACTCACCACTATCAAGTCCTGATTGCAGCCCCAAATACTCAAGCCAGGGCCCTGTGGTGCAGGAGCTGATGGAGAACGATGCCCCCAAAGACTACTTTAAAGAACTGCCCCACTTTGCAGATCTGAGCACTTACATGATCCAGCAGGTCATCAAGTTTGCCAAGGATATCCCGATTTTTCGGTGAGTTTATGTTTTGTATTTTCCATTAGGAACCTCAAGGAGCCCTTAAATTAGCACTCGAGACTTCTCCTTTATGTCTCCATGTAATCCAGGGGACAATATAAATGGTTTTCTAAGTGGCACATACACATGCCCATGGAGCTACAGAAAAGTGTTCTGTAGCTCCATGATTCATCCTAGATGTTCCATGCCGCCCACACTCTCTTCTCTCTACATGAGTTTTTGGAAACCTGAAAAAAATAGCCTTCAAAGAACCATAGAACTTGCATATTGGGGAAAACGTCAGCATTGAAGGAAGGGGAGCCACTGTTCTGCTTGGGTGGCCTTCCTCATCCACCATCTTGTAGGAGTTCATAACCAGTGGGAGGGGAGCTTAATTACGTAGAAAGCCCCAATCCATTACTCAACTGGAAATTTATTTTCCGGCAAGCTATGCTGACCAAAGCAAACAATATCTTCACTCTATGGGTTCACCATAACATATAATAAGCAGTAAGAGTGCAACACCTTTGTTGTGGTCTTGTGGCAGGAGTCTCAAGCCACACAGGGCAATTCTTGCTACTGGAGTGCCTGAGGGACACCCATAGCCAAGAAGTTATTCAGCCCACCAGAGTTCACCGGAAATTAAAAAATCAGTCTTGGTTTGAGTAGGACCTTAATAATGAGGAGCTGTTGTGGTGACCCGGGATCTAGATTGGTTTATCTTCTTGTTCTCCTTATTCTACCCACTGGGGTTATAATTTCACCACAGACAGTTTTTCCATAACCATCTATCCATTTTTTTGTTCACCAGTTCCCTGGGGATGGAAGACCAGATCTCTCTCCTGAAAGGGGCAACTATGGAAGTCAGCCAGATCCAGTTCAACTCTGTCTTCAACCTGGAGACCAACCAGTGGGAGTGCGGCAAGATTATATTGAGCATTGAAGATGGGGCCCTTAGTGAGTACCTGGGTGTTGGGTTCTCTTGTGTATAAGAGCTGTACGATAAGGTTGTATTACACTTTGTATAGAGTGGGGAAAGGCCACCACCTGTTGGGTTTTATTGCTGTCCATTGAGGAAGTTCCATCTCTTCCTGTACTGGTGTCATTGAGGTGAATCATCCTAGAAGAGGCCACAGTAAAAACGTTTCTAGTGTTTAATACTGGGTCCCATTGAGGAGTCTTCTCCTAAGTTCCTGTCCCGGACACAACATTGCTGGGGTTCCATTCTCCATCCATCCCATTATTGTAGGTTCCAATCATGTGTTGTAGAGTCTTTATTTGGAATACCAATCTGTATTTCCTTTTATCCAGGTGGGTTCCAACGGATATTTTTGGAGCCTTTGTTGAAATTTCACGTTACCTTTCGCAAGCTGAAGCTCCATGAGCCGGAATATGTCTTGATGCAAGCCCTGGCGCTCTTCTCTCCAGGTAACCAGAATGTCCTACCTGTTATTAGTCATCTACACATCTCTGTCTACACTTCACGTTGCATACAACGTAGTCACTCCGGCATTGTATTGACACTCATTGCCAGACCATGTCACCAGTTAACAATTGTGTATCTAGCTTGTCGCAGCCCTTTAATATAATGTACCATTGCTCTATTAGACCGCCCCGGTGTCATTGAGCATGACCTCATCGATGAGATCCACGAGAAGACAGCTCTGACGCTGAAATGCTACATCGACTATCACCATCCGCTGCCAGACAGCAGGTAACTCGGTGACGCCAAATATGTTCTAGTGTGTACTTGGGGAGTGTAGGTGTCCACTGGGCTTGCTTGCATGTTTTAGGAGCCTCTGCTTGCCTTGCTCTGATTTAGGGCAGGTTCACACCATTTTCCAGACCAGATCTGGTCCAGAAAATAGTGTGAACCTGCCTGCAGTTCCACTGTATTCTGGACCAGCCAAAATGAGACAAGCAGTATTTTTCTGGTCTGGTCTGGAATGGACTGCGCTGGTGTAAACAGAGGCCAGAAATAGCGTAGGGATAAATTTTAAATGGATTTTGGGTCCGGAAACAATCTGGTCTGGAGATGATCTGGATGTGGTGTGAATGGGACCTTAGTGGAGGACTATCTAGCTCCATCAAGCCCACCTCACCAAAGCCTGTCAGGTTATACTATTCCACATTGGTATCCAAGCCCTACACCATAAAGTCGTAGAAGCATGCACTGTACTGCTGATGGTTGACAATTCATACGAACCTGTAAAGTTATTGACAGGTCCATTTTAAAAAGGTTCTGCCAAGTTGGGTGCTTCTTCTGTCTGTTTGCTTCCTGCAGGGGTCCTCCTTCCAGGTGTCCACATCACTGACTGTGTGATGAAGACTATTCCCATTAGCTGTCTGCCAAGTTGGGTCTTTCTTCTCTCTGTTTGCTTCCTGCGGTGGTCCTCCTTCTGGGTGTCCACAGCACTGCCTATGTGATGAAGGCAATTCCCACTGGCTGTCCACCGGAGGTGTCCTCTCAGGATCCAGAGGATTACAGATGTGGGCCCAAGGAGGGTCAAGGAGAATGGCCGGCAATGGTTACTGTGTGGAGCTGGATTAGCGGTCCCCACCAGCAGAAACATTGTCAGCGTGTGACCTAGATAGGGGGGGGGGGGCGCACAGCGGAGG
>NW_017307191.1:188839-200157 GCF_000935625.1 Nanorana parkeri
GGGGGAGCTCAGATGAGTATAATTTGCTTCAAAAGTTTGGAAAGGGGGGGATGGCAGGGGAGTGGAGCTGGGATTTAAAACTATTGCCCCAACAAAGCGGCAACCATTTATTTTCCAATCCCTCTATTTCCATGACATAGTTCTGCCATCGTGTGAAGTTATGGTATCAAATTATGACATTTTTTGTTTTTGTTTAGGTTCCTTTTTGCCAAACTTCTGTCTTTGTTGGCCGAACTTCGCACCCTAAACGACGAGAATGCAAAACAGATGATCCACATCCAGAACATAATGTCTGACGCCATGACCCCGCTCATGAAAGAGATTTTCAGCTGAGGGACATAACCTGGCAGAAGTGAGGAAATCAAATTCCTGCCGAGCATAAGATTGATCATCGGATGTTTCCTCGTCCCGATTCTGCTCAGGCTTGCTCTGTCTATACGCACAAAGAGCTGTTCCTTGGGAAGTTGGCCAACGTTCAACTTAAACTGGTTGCACCTGGAGGTTGGCTAACGTTCAAGATGAACTGGTTGCACCGGGAAGCTATTTCATATTTGAAGCACTTTTTGTCACCGCTGAACATTAACTGTACAAGGACTTCTGTTACAGGAGTCAGAAAATGAATGGAACTAAGGGCAAGGTCATTGAAGGCTGCCAAAGTTAAGGACGACGTTCAAGAAGGTATTAAGGACTCTTTGAGAGGACAACTATGCCATCTTCATCTGATGGTTTGAGGATGAATATGCTGTCTTCACATGATGATTAGAGGACCACCTCACCATCAGTGTCAGGATTTGGGGGCCACCACGCCATGTTCACAAAATGATTTGAGGACAACTATGCCATCGTAGGATGATTTGAGGACCATGATGCCACCTACTCACAAGGATTAGAGGACCACTTGATATGAGCTATATGACCATTTATGGGTTTTGTCTAAGACTAAGCCCAATCAATTAATGGGCAACGGGTCAGTCTACCCAAAAATGATATTGGAGTTATAGATCAGCTCCTGGCTTCTTAGGTAGCCTGGTTGCTTCAGCAGCAAGACCTCCCTGCCAGGATTCTGGACTCTGCCCACCTGAGAGTTTTGGATGTCTCCACCAAACTTTGTGTATCTCAGTTCCTCCTGTTACATTCTCCATAATAACATATAAATCAGGGATAGTGGCAACTTTATATAATGGGCGTAGCTGGAGTGCAGACTCAGGACCTCGTGCAGTAATGATAGAGACCCCCTGATAATAATCACAGCAACTGTGCCGACTCAGGAACCCTACACAGGGATGATGGGAGCACCTCATAATGGGTACAGCAGGGGTACAGACTTGGGAAGTCAGCACAGGGATGGTGGGAGGCCCTCATAATGGGCACAGCAGGGGTACAGACCCAGGATCTCAGAGCAAGGATGGTGGGAGTCCTTCATGATGGGCACAGCAGGGGTACAGATCCGAGATTTCAGAGCAAGGATGGTAGGAACCCCTCATAATGGGCACAGCAGGTGTACAGACACGGGTACTCAGCACAGGGATGATGGGAACCCCTCATAATGGGCACAGCAGGTATGAAGACCCGGGAACTCAGAGCAAGGATAGTAGGACTCCCTCATAATTGGCACAGCAGGTGACCTCAGGGAACTCAGCACAGGCATGATGGGAACTCCTCATAATGGGCACAGCAGGTGTGCTGACCCAAGAACCCAGCACAGGCATGGTGGGAGCCCCTCATAATGGGCATAGCAGGTATGGAGACCCGGGAACTCAGAGCAAGGATAGTAGAACTCCCTCATAATGGGCACAGCAGGTGACCTCAGGGAACTCAGCGCAGGGGTTTCACCAACACAGACCTCAAAGGATAAAAGAGGCTGCCAGCTGGTGTAGGTCTCCAGCATCCTCTGAAATATCGGGTGGACTGACCCTTGAAGCCGATGTTTGCGGGCAGGTAAACCACGATCGATTTCTATCTTAGAGATGAAAATGAATGGCAGATTCCCCACAGCACACAAGATGCCACAACCACGGACGAGCGAATCCCTCCGGGAACATGGTGAATCCGCACTACTACTTACGGACACAAAGAAGCCGCGGGGAATTGGTTAGATAAACCACAGACCAGGGACCCATTTGTTACTGTTATCTGCATCACTGCAACTTACCCCACATAATGGAGCGGCAGTAGACAGGTTCCCGAACGTCCATAAATCATAATGTGATAACTTCAAGCTCCCTCCCCTCGAAACTAAGCCACGGCCACCATTTAAAGTGAGCGAGCAGAAGAGACCCTTTGACATGTCAAGGGGCTTAGGAGGTATTCGCATATAAAATGTTTTTTTGTAAAGCACCTCTAGTATTACAGATTTATATATATTTTTGTAACTTTACAAATGTTCTTTGTCTCAGTCATAATGTACTTGAGCTCAACAGCCAATCAAATGCAGATTTACATTCCTATATTTCCCATGCCAAACTGTGACCTGTATGATGTGATATGTGTCTCTTAAAGGAACCCTTACCTAAAAAAAAAGAGTAATTGGCAGCTTCTTCTGGTTGTCATGCCTGTCTTTCCTTCACTAGCTGTTCCATATGAAGCATGCAGGTCTGGACCTTCACTTGGCTCCAACTTCCCTGACCTGCATCCTTCAAATGGGTCAGTGAAAGTATTGAAGCCAGAGGATCAGAATAAGAGCCGGGCAAGTGGTAATGGCTGCCTTATATCTCTCTCAGGGAATTTAAGTTCCTATACAAATGCCAAATCAGAAGCTGCCCAGGTGACCATCGAGCTGAATGACCCACAATGGGAGTAACCTGTGTCTATGGTGTATGATCCTCAGGAATTCCGTATGTCCAAACTGGAAAACTGCTGATTAAAGTTGTTCTTTAGAAATGTCTCGGGTCTTCCTGGTGTTAGAGGCTCCGGGTAATTAGAGAAACTGCAGATTCTGGGATAAAAACGAAATGCTTTTCCCAAAAAAATGCAAATGACGTCTGCACCACTCTCACCCACCTGCAGATGGCAGACGTGTGTGATGCCTATTGAGAGGCTAGTAGGACACAGCACCACCTAGTGGTTCAGAGAAGGAACGGCACCCTTAGCAGCATACTGTCTGTGAGAATTTCTTTAGGGTATATTTATATCTTTGCGTCATGGTAGAGTGCACATAACCGCCATGTGGGACAACGCACATTAAATGCATTGCAGTTCCATTTTGGATACTCGCTAAGGCGCCATAGAATGTTGCAAATTTGATAACATTTCCAATATTTGGGATGTTTTGGTGAGTTATTTGCAATGGGCTGCCTTACCGCACCACAGTGTTACCCACTCTGTCATCAATTGTTCCTTCTCTCCTTCTCCTACCTTCTCTTTGCTCCCCCACCAGCTGCCAGGACCGTAGAAAAATATCATGAATGGTTGACATGTGACTCACTCTTCTTCCACCCACATGACAGCAGGGTACCAGAAATAAAGTGGACCTGTTGTGTGCTGCCACAGTAGCCTGTTTTATTTTTGTTGCTGTGCATTGGTATCTTCCTCTGTTCCCCCCCCCCGCTTGTGTGTTAGATGGTTCGGCCTTATTCCTTTCCTCTGCGTGTGCATAGTTAGCTTTAGCTAGTAGTGGTCCATAGACAAGTGGCTTCTGAGCCAGGTTTTTTTACCCTCGAAAAAAGGAGACATCCCATTGCCATGCCTGGAATTAACTACATTGGTTTCTACTGGGAGTCTTCTCGGTGAGTTCACGGTGCCTGTGGATCTTGTCAGCCAGTTGCCGAGTTCCCGGGTCTGTACACCTGCTGTGCCCATTATGAGGAGCTCCCACCATCTCTGAGTTGAGTTCCCGGGTCTGTACACCTGCTGTGCCCATTATGAGGAGCTCTCACCATCCCTGTGCTAAGTTCCTGGGTCTGTACACCTGCTGTGCCCTTTATGAGGGGCTCCCACCATCCCTGTGCTGAGTTCCCGGGTCTGTACACCTGCTGTGCCCATTATGAGGGGTTCCCACCATCCCTGTGCTGAGTTCCTGGGTCTGTACACCCGCTGTGCCCATTATGAGGGGCACAGATCTCATTACTGGAGTATAGGAGGCTGGGATTTGACTCCGCCCACTAAGCTTCACCTATATCTTCAATATGACTTTTGGGTGGACTGACCCTTTAATTCTGTCATGTCATGTATGGAGCGGGAAGTGTTTTGCCAATACATAGATCCGCTCCAGGCTAAGCTATAATAGAGGAGCAGGTGCTGCAGCGACACGGGAGTAAAGTGCTGCTCGGCTTCACAATCTGCTGTTTAATAGAGAGCGGTGTTCCTGGCTGTCACTTATGGCACGCCGCCTCCATCTTCATAAAAAGCAGCGATTAGCACTCTGCATACAATTACACGGCCCACACTGCGCTATTTATAGGGAAACGATTTCAAGGACGGCGAGCAAACGTAAAGAAAAACAAACTCCAGAAGATATTTCTAAAGGGTGTTACGTGCAACAACCTATATAATGTGCACACCAGCTGAAATGTTATATCAGGACAGCAGAAGCGGCATCTGCACTGCTGCGCCCATTATGAGAGGCTCCCACCATCCCTGTGCTGAGTTCCCGGGTCTGTACCCCCGCTGTGCCCATTATGAGGGGCTCCCACCATCCCTGTGCTGAGTTCCCGGGTCTGTACCCCCGCTGTGCCCATTATGAGGGGCTCCCACCATCCCTGTGCTGAGTTCCCGGGTCTGTACCCCCGCTGTGCCCATTATGAGGGGCTCCCACCATCCCTGTGCTGAGTTCCCGGGTCTGTACCCCCGCTGTGCCCATTATGAGGGGCTCCCACCATCCCTGTGCTGAGTTCCCGGGTCTGTACCCCCGCTGTGCCCATTATGAGGGGCTCCCACCATCCCTGTGCTGAGTTCCCGGGTCTGTACCCCCGCTGTGCCCATTATGAGGGGCTCCCACCATCCCTGTGCTGAGTTCCCGGGTCTGTACCCCCGCTGTGCCCATTATGAGGGGCTCCCACCATCCCTGTGCTGAGTTCCCGGGTCTGTACCCCCGCTGTGCCCATTATGAGGGGCTCCCACCATCCCTGTGCTGAGTTCCCGGGTCTGTACCCCCGCTGTGCCCATTATGAGGGGCTCCCACCATCCCTGTGCTGAGTTCCCGGGTCTGTACCCCCGCTGTGCCCATTATGAGGGGCTCCCACCATCCCTGTGCTGAGTTCCCGGGTCTGTACCCCCGCTGTGCCCATTATGAGGGGCTCCCACCATCCCTGTGCTGAGTTCCCGGGTCTGTACCCCCGCTGTGCCCATTATGAGGGGCTCCCACCATCCCTGTGCTGAGTTCCCGGGTCTGTACCCCCGCTGTGCCCATTATGAGGGGCTCCCACCATCC
This sequence comes from Nanorana parkeri, assembly GCF_000935625.1. NCBI lineage: Eukaryota > Metazoa > Chordata > Amphibia > Anura > Dicroglossidae > Nanorana > Nanorana parkeri. The sequence goes on from NW_017307191.1 coordinate 194,208, forward strand.
CTGTGCTGAGTTCCCGGGTCTGTACCCCCGCTGTGCCCATTATGAGGGGCTCCCACCATCCCTGAGCTGAGTCCCCGAGTCTGTACCCATTATGAGGGGTATATAAAGATGTGCAGACAGATCACTGCTGCGGTGGCACAGGTTAGCCTCTGGATGTGCCCTGGCGGTGGAGGAAGGAGACTCGGGGGTAAACCATCCCAGAGCAGCTGCATTATTGATGGCCCAGCCTACTGCCGTATCAGTGAAGTGCCGCGTTTCGGTCCGGTGCCTCCGTCTTGCACGCAATCCTCCAATATCTACAGACGCGGCACATTAAAGAGCACCGGTCCCATAAACAGAAAGTCTGAAGCTGCCGTTTCATCTGCTGGTCTTCCCCGGCTACCCCTCCCACCTCATTACCATGTGAATGACATCCTGTCACTGTGACACCAACACCGCACCTCTGTACTTTTCTATTCAATGCAGCCAGATCACAGCTGGTGGGAGGAGCCAGCAGGGGGCTGTACATAAAGCAAGCATAGACATGGGGGGGAAATCGTTTTATAAATAAGATCGGCGCCTCCAACAGGCCAAACAGATTGACATCTATGGAATGGTGAAGTAATATTTAAAGGCTTCGGAAGGTGTCAAAGACAGCGCGGCGGTTTCGGGAGTCCAGGTCGGGTGGTCGGGGTTTACTGGAAGGCGGGAACACCAATGGAAGCAGATGAGGCCCTGAGACAGGAAGTCGTGAGAACAAGGGTGTGTATTTAACCCTATTAGTGCTGTGCTCCCTGTACTACATCACATCTCCCAGCAGGGGGCAGCAAAGAGCCTTCAGAGGGCGTGGCCAACTCCCAGCCCATTGGAAGCCACCTTGGCTATGGTGGGATCTTCCCCAAGGGTGTGAGTTTTGCCCTCTGATGAGTTTTGGATGGAGATCCCTCTTGGGGATGTACAGTGCCCAGTCTTCTACAGGGACAAAATTCAAAATGGCGGCACGCTCAATGCTGAGGATTCAATTTGGGGTGAATGCCAAAAAGGTGAAGTACATATTGGCTTGTTATAGTGCTCAGACTGCAGTGGTGAGACCTGGGAGGTCCTGGCCCATAGGACCTCAAGAGGTCTTTATGGGTGGAGTTCATTCTCCATGTTGGATTCCTTCACCACTGGAGGCTTGAAGAGCCAGAAACTGATCCAGCCAACCAACACCCAGCAATAGCCAGGACATCAGCTTTAAGTGGACAGGCCCTTTAAGTTCTCTAGCATCTGCCCACCTTCTGTAGCCATCACCAGAGGTCTGTAGGCCGCCAACAGAGGTCTGTTGGCCGCCAACAGAGGTCTGTAGGCCGCCAACAGAGGTCTGTAGGCCGCCAACAGAGGTCTATAGGCCGCCAACAGAGGTCTGTAGGCCGCCAACAGAGGTCTGCAGGCATCACAGGAGGCCTCCTTCTCTTGGTTAGATCTTTCATTCACTTAAGGCCGCCAACAGAGGTCTATAGGCCGCCAACAGAGGTCTGTAGGCCGCCAACAGAGGTCTGCAGGCATCACAGGAGGCCTCCTTCTCTTGGTTAGATCTTTCATTCACTTATTATGGACGATGCAGCAACAGAAGGGAGACTTCCTTGTGTGTACAGCAGCTGGGCAGAGCTTAGGAAGTCAACTGCAGAAGCCTTTGCACCAAAATCCCAGAGGCCTCCATCCAGAACCGAGAGACTTTTGGAGGGGACTGTTTGGAGGGAGAGCGAGAGGAGCATTCCCATCTTCCCGCAATGGTCGGCTCCCTCCGTCATTATCCCATCCGAGAACCACAAATCAGCACCCTGAGCTCACCGCAGGATCAGAAAGTCAGTTGGGGGTCACCAAGAGGAAATTTTGGGCCCCTTGTGGGTGGACATTGGCTACCCCCCCGGGGCGGCCCTCGTCATCCCACCATAATGTTGAAGCCGCAGTGAAACTTGTTCTTCCAGTGATTCATGAATGCTCCGAGCGCCAGGGTGACGGGAAGAGGGGGAAGTCTTTTCTCCAGGACTGCCCCCACGCACCACGAACTGTCCACCGAGCCTTTGAAGACCACGTTGGCTTTGGGGATGGTCAGGTGGTAGCCGAAAGCAAAGGAGGTTTCCTGAAGGCGAGTGTTGGCTTCAAACTCCACCCCGACCTGAATCTGAAGATGGAAGGGGAACTCTTAATACAATGCAACCAATAGATTAACGTCACACCTATACGCACGCGCACACACACACACACGCTGCAAGAGTCTCCTACAATGGACTGTGAAGGGCCGCTCACTCTGGCTGGTCACATGTTATAGTGACTGATAAAGACTAAACTGGCGCTCGTTTTTTGTTTTTTTTTTGGAGGGGGGAGGTCACAAATTGTAGTGTGCAACATGTTCACCTTCTTTCCAAGGAAACTATACTCCTGTAAGTTGTAAAGACATTTTCAGCGGATAAGGAGAAGTGAAAGTGATTTCAAGCAATAAAAGGGAAAGAAAAGAAATGGGAAAGAACGGTACAGAAGGGCAATGTGAGGGCCAGGCAAAGGAACGGGAGGGCCAGGCAAAGGAACGGGAGGGCCAGGCAAAGGAACGGGAGGGCCAGGCAAAGGAACGGGAGCGCCAGGCAAAGGACAGGGAGCGCCAGGCAAAGGAACGGGAGCGCCAGGCAAAGGAACGGGAGGGCCAGGCAAAGGACAGGGAGGGCCAGGCAAAGGACAGGGAGGGCCAGGCAAAGGACAGGGAGGGCCAGGCAAAGGACAGGGAGGGCCAGGCAAAGGACAGGGAGGGCTAGCTGAGAAAGGGGAGGGCAATGGAAGGAAACAGGTTGAAGAAGGGAGAGAAGAGAAGCATAAGGAAGGGACAAGGAAACGAGGTGGGAGAAGCACTCACTTGTTCATTTGCTTTGTGATAGTAGCTGGCGTGAGCCCCACCGTACCCGATATTCAGGGTGGTCACCCAGTTGTCCGCTGTCAGGAGATATTAACAATGAAATACTGAGCGGGAGAAGGTGAAGGATGAAAGGCGACACAATACAGAGATATAAAAACAAAGTATTACAATGATAATATATCACAGTGTTAGAGAAAGAAGTAAACTCGGCAGCAGTAACATGTAAACCTGAATGATGTAGACACAGTGTGGGTAAAACTTGTACAGAGGAAGATCGCCCCCTGGTGGTCATCCTACAACACAGCACATTGGAAGGTCAGTCATGTGACCCGCTCAGGTCCTTCCAGCTGCAGACAGATGCGTATATATCAGACAGCAATGGGAGCTGATCCCGGTCTGTGGGAAAGCCTCCGAGGAGCAGAGAGCTGACCTACAGCGTCCTATGTCTGTACCTGAATATTTCCCAGCCAATGTCAGGATGGCGCCTTCCTCCCCCATCCGCTGGTGATAGACCAGCTCCCCGCCGAGGACCAACCGGGGAGTAATGCTCTGCAGGAAGTGTGTTACCAGGATCACTGCAAGAGGGAGAAATATACATTGATTATATACAGGAGTGACATCACCGCCCTCCACATATATTACACAGGAGTGACATCACCGCCCTCCACATATATTACACAGGAGTGACATCACCGCCCTCCAGATATATTACCCAGGAGTGACATCACCGCCCTCCAGATAGATCACAAGGAAAAGACATACTTGAGTCGTTGATGATATCGGGGTTCCCCAAGGTCAGTGTCCCCGTAGAATTGTCTCCCCGATATTCCACGTCAATCTGCCAGGTGAGGAATTTGGAATGATGAGTCTGCAAAATAGAAACATCACAAAAATGACAAAAATTAAAGAAATCGGAGAAACAAATTTATAAATAAAAAAATAAAAAACAGCAAAAAAAAAGTTAAAAAACTTCACATTTCTCTGTAGAGGAGCCGAGGTCGGATCTCATCCTGTAGAATCAGACCTAGGTGACGGGTGGCCTCATGGACCAAAAGAGAAGTAGGAGGGGGCGGAGCCAGGCTGGACTTACAGGGCTCATTCACGCCTTCACACAGCCACCTGCACATCCCTATGGGAGGACGTGGCTACACCCCTGAACCTGCACATTGATGGGGATTTCTGTGCCCTCACATGGACACAGACAGACGAGATACACTTCACTCCCTGCTTCACCTGCTGGGATATCAGCCGCACGGGGAGGGCGTTGTTTTCACTGAGTCACCTGACTCTTTTACTTGCATTGTGAGAAGGAGCAGCAAAGCACATGACTGGGAACACTTCATATGGGATGCTGTTAAAGACGTAGATGGCACAACGGAGGCTGAGGGACACCATGGGGTCTATTTATGACAGATATGCAGAGCCAGTCACCCTCCAAATCTTTCTGTGCAAAGAAAAGCAAAAACCAACGTTCTTGGCTGCGTTTTCCTTTCAGATCCAGTGTAATGTAATACTGAATTATGGCCACTATATGGATCCGAGGGGCATAGGAAGCAAGTATTTTATTCCAGTGCTCCTCAGCTCCATCTAGTGGCCACAGTGTGGTATTACATCACACCCCCTATACAGCACACCCTCATACACCCCTATACATATTTCCTGTGCTCTCATCTAGTGGCCATAATTCAGTATTAAATTATACCCCTATACAGCACACCCTCATACACCCCTATACATATTTCCTAAGCTCCTCAGCTCCATCTAGTGGCCACAGTGTGGTATTACATCACACCCCCTATACAGCACACCCTCATACACCCCTATACATATTTCCTAAGCTCCTCAGCTCCATCTAGTGGCCACAGTGTGGTATTACATCACACCCCCTATACAGCACACCCTCATACACCCCTATACATATTTCCTGTGCTCTCAGCTCTCATCTAGTGGCCATAATTCAGTATTAAATTATACCCCTATACAGCACACCCTCATACACCCCTATACATATTTCCTGTGCTCTCAGCTCTCATCTAGTGGCCATAATTCAGTATTAAATTACACCCCCTATACAGCATACCCTCCTTATTTCCTGAGCTCCTCAGCTCCATCTAGTGGCCACAATGTGGTATTACATCACATTCAACCTGATTAGGGCTGCAACAACTAATCGACATAATCGATTATAATCGATTATTGAAAAAGTTGTCAACTTTTTCAATAATCGATTAATCGGCTTCCGATCAGTTGGCAATAAAAAAAGAAATATGTCTAACAATGTTCGTTTTTGCATCTATTCACACAGAGTGAATGTTCATAAGGATGCACGGGGTGAATGGCTCTGCGGATTTGGTTATTAATAGACCACTATGATTCGTACGATGTCGCTGATCAATGACTGTCCGTTTCAGATGCTGATTGCTGGACAACCCGGAGCCAAACATGGCGCTGCGCATCCAGATACATGTGTTCCGTGGCTGTTGAAGGTGGTATATGAATCTTGTCTCTTCCGTGTGTATCTAAGGCAGGGGTGGGCAATCTCAGCACTCCAACTGTTGTGGAACTACAAGTCCCATGAGGCATTGCCAGACTGGCAGCCACAGGCACGGCTCCCAGGGGCATGATGGGATTTGCAGATAACGAGGAGTCTATTTTCTCGTTATGAGGAACAGATTGTAATTAGGGACGGCTGCTGGGAATATTTTGCACACTTGTACCGAGTTGGCCCCGCCCTTCTAGTTATAAATCGATGGAGGCTTCTGGCCATTTTCTCTCCTTCTACAAGCGCGCGGCTCCGGTAATTAGCGCAGACGAGGCTCATGAATAATGCGCGCCGCTCTGCTGCTGCCGTGTTATACGGCGCTCGGAGAACGAGGTCACCCCCATTACCTGGAATACGGCCTTGGAGCGGATGCGTTCGGCCAGCAGGCAGTGCGCCTGAGAGTTCAGACTGCCGCTGTTGTCCAGATCGCCGGTCAGGAGCGGGAACGTCTGCGGGTCAGAGAAGAGAAGACAGGACGGTCACATCCAGGGGCATTTCCCCATCTCTGGGGGTACGAGAGAGAGAGAGAGAGAGAGAGA
>NW_017307191.1:200297-204944 GCF_000935625.1 Nanorana parkeri
GGGGAGAGAGCGGGGTCGGGGAGTCAGTGTTCCTCACCTCACTGGAGCCCGGCAGTTGGTCCCCTATGTACTTGGCATTGAAGTGGTACCCGGACTGTCCGATGGAGCTCATGTGAAAATGGTGGCTGACCTGCAGCAGGGGGGAGAGAGAGGTTCTTGTCAGCGGCTCTTCCTCATAGATGTGAGCAATGACAGGTTCTCTTCAGTGAGTCTCAGACGTACCTGAAAATGGCTGCTGAGATATTTGTTAATGATCACCTTCACCCCCTCCATCTGCTGCGGGAAAACTTCTACAACCAGAAAGAACAAAATACAATAATGAGTGCTACATATTATACCCCCTCACAGAGATCACATGACTCCCCATGACAATGCCGGCTTTTCTCCAGTAGGACGGCGCCATCTCTGTTCAGGCATCATCCAGGGTCACCGTCTACTTCCTGGACCGAGATGTCGGTGTTCTATCAAAAGTTCCAACTCGTCGAGATCTCCAACCATCTGACTTCCAGTCAGAAGAGGTGTGGCCGAGAAGACTGTACTGTACGTGCTCCACCCGCGACATTTCCCTATACACATACTACACAGCAATAAAGTATTATAATGAACTCGGGTCAGACTAATCCAGCACGTTATTCATCTGAGTTACACAAGCGGCGACCATATTGGGTGGGGCAACTCAGATGAATAACGTGCTGGATTAGTCTGACCCGAGTTCATTATAATACTTTATTGCTGTGTAGTATGTGTATAGGGAAATGTCGCGGGTGGAGCACGTACAGTACAGTCTTCTCGGCCACACCTCTTCTGACTGGAAGTCAGATGGTTGGAGATCTCGACGAGTTGGAGCTTTCGACAGAACACCGGCTCAGAGATGGCTGTACCATCAATGTCTGGCACAGATCAGCCCCTGCTGCAGCCTCTCACCTAGCGACTGGATACAAAGTTACAATGTTGCAGTCTGATCACTGGGGGAGGGGAGACTGAGGAAACGCTTCCTCCTGCCTGCAGCATTCTGATCACTGGGGAGGGGAGACTGAGGAAACGCTTCCTCAAAGAGGGAGAGGAGACTGAGGAAATGCTTCCTCCTGCCTGCAGCAGACTGATCACTGGGGGAGGGGAGACTGAGGAAATGCTTCCTCCTGCCTGCAGCAGACTGATCACTGGGGGAGACTGAGGAAACGCTTCCTCCTGCCTGCAGCAGACTGATCACTGGGGGAGGGGAGACTGAGGAAACGCTTCCTCCTGACAGGTCCTCTTCGGGGCTCCCGTCACACCATAACTCACCTTTACAGCTTTTGTGCAGCTCATCGAAGCTCCCCGGGTTGGGCAGAAGTGTCGGCCGCCTCCGTCCCCTCCAGGAAGGCTGCGGGGGGTGGTGGGTGAAGAAGTTCCCCATGCCGGCTGCCGCCAATGACGTAAATCGGAGAGACCGCTGTCGCCGTTACTGAGCGGAGGGTTTAGGAGGGACATGGCGGCCTCCTGCGACATCCCGGCTGGACGGCCCCCATAATCCTTTGCGGGAACGCTGCGTGGGCTTCATCAGTAAAGCTGGAAGGGAGAAGAGACAGGAGGTCGGTTATGGAGCGCGGCGGCTTTCAGGAGCCGATCCTTCACACTATGGCGGCCATGTTTAAAGGGCCCTCAAGCTATATCTATGTATCCAGCTAGCCAGGCGGACATGTTTACTGGCCTGGAGGGGACAGGCGGGGAGACAATCATACAAGGAACAGGAAACATCTGCTGCTGCCCTGATTGGATCACAGACCTGCCCATCACCCCACCACTGTACAGAGGATCAGAAGAAGCCAATATGAAGACGGATAGAGGTACTTGTACTGAACTGAATTAGGAAATCCACCTTAGCTGGCTCCGAGCTGTACAGCAAAAGCACAGACAAGGGATTGTACCCTTACCCAGGGCCACTGTGCAAAGCCTGCGGAATCCCTCTGCACTAGGCATACAAATACCTGATGTCTGTCCATGGCATTGAAAAATTCGTATTTATTCAGATTTTGTAATTCAATAAAGAAAAAGAGCAAAACAGACATGTCAGCATTGTGAGGAATGTGCTGTGGCCCCTTCCTGTTCCTGGCTGAGGGGACACACAAGGCTGAGCTCTCACCTCGCTCTATCCGGCAATCTCCATCCCCGGACTGCGCCTTTCCTCCCATTCATGTCAGCTAGAGATGGGCGGCCATTGTTACTGCTGGCAGACTCCGCCTGGCGTGACGTCGGCAAAGCATGCAGCGCTGAGGGAGGCGGCCATGTTGGATGTGGGCAGCGGAGGAGGTGGCGATAGAGGAGGCGTGGCTACGGCTTTTGGTCACCAATAGGAAAACGTTTCGTCACATGACCTAATTGTACTACAGAGGGGCGGGGCGGAAACTGAAAGCGAGCGTCTATCATCCAGGAGGACCTGTCACAGAGCGATAAAGGGGACCTGTCACAGAGCGATAAAGGGGACCTGTCATAGAGCGATAAAGGGGACCTGTCACAGATCAATAAAGGGGACCTGTCATGGACCGATAAAGTATTATGAGAGGTTTACTAATAGCAGACTATGAGCCAGGCACTGTTTACAACACGTAATGTAAGGCAGGTCCTCTTTATTATATAAATAAGGACAGGTTCTCTTTACTAATACGAGCTGATATATGACAGGTCCTCTTTATTATATAACTAGTGACAGGTCCTCTTTATTATATAAATAATGACAGGTCCTCTTTAGTAATCTATGACTGAGATATGACAGATCCTCTTTATTATATAACTAGTGACAGGTCCTCTTTATTACATAAATAATGACAGGTCCTCTTTATTATATAACTAGTGACAGGTTCTCTTTATTATATAAATAATGACAGGTCCTCTTTAGTAATCTATGACTGATATATGACAGGTCCTCTTTATTATATAACTAATGACACGTACTCTTTAGTAATCTATGACTGAGATATGACAGGTCCTCTTTATTATATAAATAGTGATAGGTCCTCTTTAGTAATCTATGAATGATATATGACAGGTCCTCTTTATTATATAACTAATGACACGTACTCTTTAGTAATCTATGACTGATATAAGGCAGGTCCTCTTTATTATATAAATAGTGACAGGTCCTCTTTAGTAATCTATGACTGAGATATGACAGGTCCTCTTTATTATATAAATAGTGGTAGGTCCTCTTTAGCATTCTATGACTGTTATAAGACAGGTCCTCTTTAGTATTATGCAGCATTCCCTCCGCACAGTGCGAAGACAGGTCCTCTTCCGGGAAATAGGGGCGTGTCCTGTGACGTAGAATGGCACGGCTCGGTCACGTGCACAGCAGGGAGGTTCTCTGGCTCTTTAAGGTAATCCCCGCCCTCCTCGTGACGTCATGTTAAGCGACGATTGGCTGCGCGTGCCAGGCCCCTGACTTCCGGGGTTGTTAGGGCAAGCGATGGTGTAGGTGTCCCCGGGAGGAGAAGATCAGGACAGAGCGGGGACCGGCGGGCTGCGGGAGAGGTGAGTGTGGGGGGATGAAAAAAACCGACCTCACAACACTGTATGTGTACAGAGAGAACCGACCTGTGTCCGATATGGAGACACACACTGACCTCTGTACAGCCACCATTCATCTATGTATCACCGACATTTACTGCAGCGCTGTACAACACTGAGCCGGTCACATCAGTCTCTGTACAGAGGAGCTTACAACACAGAACACTGACCCCTCTCTCCCTCTCAGGTCATGCCTCCTCTCCCCGGTGAAGCACACAGGAAGTTGCGGCTCTGCTGATGGAGATCTGTGAACGGTCGGCTCCCTGAGGAGGTAACTGACTACATCTGTATTATACACCTCCCCCGCCATTGTCCCCGACACAGGATCTGAATGCAGCCTATTAACATATAATAGATCGGCTTTAGCTCGGTGTGACCCATTGTGTCAGCCGGCATTGTTTCATAATCAACGTCTCGTACAGATAAGGTTGGCCTGATAGGGACACCGTGGTTGTTGGCCTTTGTAGGGAAAGGGGATGGTTGCTTTTGGCCCTTGTGGGAGGGTGGGTGGCTGGCTGGCTGTTGGCCCTTGTAGGGACACCATGACTTTTTCTCTTAATTATTCACTGGATATAAGGTTAGTCCTTTTTTTTGGGTGGAGTTCAAGGTTGTTCCGGGGTCAGCGAACTCTCAGAAGGTTTCTGGTTTATATATTTATGGCAGTGTGAGCTTCTCTCCGGTATCAGGCGGCATCATATGAGTCACCTCCGCTATGACCGCACTCAGTGACTTGCCCCTGCATTAATTAGTTCTGTAAATGCCCCAAAACTGGTCCTGGCCGGAGTCAGGGAATTGATGGGTTTCCAGTGCGATTTAAGGAGTTACACCTGACTTCCAAGTGTTCCTATAAACAGGACCTGTCATGGCGGCTTCCATAGCGCTGGTGGTTGCCATTGCTGGATCAGGGGAGCGGTGCTAGTTCCCCGGCAGGGTGCTTCACTTGTGTGACCAGCATCGCTTCTGGGCAATGTGGGCCATTGATGTGCCAGGTCACAGCTGTCGTAACCCGTCCCTTATGTAACAATTTTTTCCCATCCATTGATGGACAAAGGAAGTCAATAGTGTCGGATTACACTGCCATCTACAGGATTTTGTGTTTCCTCC
>NW_017307191.1:204993-222824 GCF_000935625.1 Nanorana parkeri
CCTCCCCGCAGCGTTGACCTGCCGCTTCCCCCCCAACCCCCCAGCGTTGACCTCCCGCTGGCTCTTGCAATGCATCCTGGGACGTGTGGTGAACACCACAGCCAGAGTGGTGAGGTTGCCCGCCCCGGCACTTGATGATCAGAGTATGCTGGGAGCAGTTTGTAGTATGATCAGGGGGAAGGGGTACCATGACTTTGTGAAGCCGAGATACTATGTAACAGGAAGTAGCAAGTTAACGGCGGCCTCTCCTCTCAGGTGTGACGGCAACGCTGCCTATCCGGCGCCATGGAGGACAAGCGGAACATCCAGATCATCGAGTGGGAGCACCTGGACAAGAAGAAGTTCTATGTCTTCGGGGTGTGCATGACCATGATGATCCGGGTCAGCGTCTACCCGTTCACGCTCATCCGGACGCGGCTCCAGGTGCAGAAGGGGAAGAGCCTCTACAACGGGACGTTTGATGCCTTTGTGAAGATCCTGAGGTCGGAGGGGGCCGCCGGCCTGTACCGGGGCTTCCTGGTCAACACCTTCACCCTGATCTCCGGCCAGTGCTACGTCACCACCTACGAGCTGACCCGCAAGTACGTGTCGGGCTACAGCAGCAGCAACACGGTCAAGTCCCTGGTGGCGGGAGGCTCGGCGTCCCTGGTGGCGCAGAGCATCACCGTGCCCATCGACGTGATCTCGCAGCACCTCATGATGCAGCGGGCGGGGGAGAGCATGGGCCGCTTCCATGTCGGCAGAGCGGACGGGAAACAGGCGGTCATGTTCGGCCAGACCAGGGACATCATCCTGCAGATCTTCCGAGAGGACGGCCCGAGGGGATTTTATCGGGGTTACGTGGCTTCTCTGATGACCTACATTCCCAACAGTGCCGTGTGGTGGCCCTTCTACCACTTCTACGCAGGTGGGTGGCAGGGCATGCTGGGGGTTGTAGTTCTTAAAGGTGTATGTCTACCCAATCCTTTTATATTTGGGAACGGTTTAAACCCCTATTGGGTTATATTTTTGCTGCCTGCCGGAGTAGATCATCCTTCACTTCCTGTTTCAAGATCACATGTTGGTCTGAGCTTACACTAGCCCCGCCCCCAGAGGACGGGAAGCGAGTCACATGCGCCTTTATACCTGGAAGTACCAATGTTTCCTTTAATCCCTTCACTAAAGGGACCAGTGAAGGGAAGGTGAGGACCATGCGCTGCAGGGGATGGTGGCACCTCTGGTGTGGGATGGTGGCACCGCGTTGTGGGATGGGGGCACTTCTGGTGTGGGATGGGGGCACCTTTGGTGTGGGATAGGGCCACCTTGATGTAGGTTGGGGGCAGCGCGGGGCATGTAATGTGATTCTTCTGTGTGGTTAATATTTGTGCTTTGCTTCCTCCAGAACAGTTATCAAGTCTGTCACCTAAAGACTGTCCTCACCTGCTGCTTCAAGCCATCTCGGGGCCCCTGGCAGCAGCCACTGCGTCTACCATCACCAATCCTATGGATGTCATAAGGGCCCGAGTGCAGGTAACACAACAGGGTGGTTCTACTCCGCCGACTATTGATTTCTCTCTGTTAGGCTCACCATATACGTAGAATCTGAACAAGCAACTTCAGAGCTACCAGAACTTATGTTCTATGAGGACCTTCCTAAACTACCCAATCAGGCCGGCCCAGGCTCTACATACTTGTTGGTAGATCTAAAGAAGATTGCCCAATCAGATTGTAACATGCGGTGAGCATGGATATAGCAAGGACTGTACCATCCATTGACATTACCTCAAGGTTCAGTACTGGATGTTATCATCATGTGGTGGAAATAGTTTCGTGGTGGTAATGGCGGGAAAATTATCATTGATAACAATGCTGTAATTCATAGCGGAATGACCGATCACTGTACTGCTGCTGTGTCTTCAGTCACGGGGGGTGAGAGGGGCGGTCAGGGGATGGGAAGCCCTGTCTAAGATCTACGTCATTCTAATTGGAGTTTAGACAGGACTAACAAAGTCCAACAAGAACGTCAAGACAACTATCCAAGAGTCCCAAATATTTCATGGTATAATTGATTGACATGATGGCAACACCACAGAGCAGCCAACATGTTTCGGGGGCATGGGGGGCAGACAAACACCTTTGGCAGGGCTCAGGTTTAAATGATGGGTCTCCAAGTATGGTAACCAAGAATGGAGTGGCGTGCCTGTTACCGAGGAGTGGAATGGAATGGAGTGGCATGTTAACCACAAATTATATGGTAACCAAGAATGGAGTGGTGTGTTATCCAACAATAGTATGGTATGGTAAGCAGGAATGGAATGGAGTGGTGTCGTGTGGTATGGTAACCAGGACTGGCGTGGTATGGTAACCAGGAATGGAATGGCGTGGCGTGGTGTGGTATAGTAACCAGGAATAGTATGCTGACCAAGGATGGTGTGGAATGGTGACCAAGAATGAATATTAATAGTGTACAAGTCATAGGACCCCTCAGATCTGCTTGGCATGAAGACGCAAGTGGTGCTCATGGTTTTGGAATGGGATGTCCTACAAGCTCATATAGGTGGTCAGGTGTCCACAGACGTATAGTGTATATACAATTCTGAGTGGACTGATGGATTCTGGTTGAAGGTATTACGGTTAGGGTTACTGTTCTTGGTTCCTCACCCTCACTCTTCCATTTCAGGTGGAAGGGAAAAACTCGATCATCAACACCTTCAGGCAGCTGATGGCGGAGGAAGGCCCCCGGGGCCTGACCAAAGGCCTCTCGGCCCGCATCATCTCCTCCACGCCCTCGACCATCGTCATCGTGGTGGGCTACGAGACCCTCAAGAAACTGAGCCTCAGACCCGAGCTGGTAGACTCGAGACACTGGTGACAACACGCGGACTAGAGATGCTCCGTAGAAGTGGGCGACGCGCTCGGGCCAACCACGCCTGAAAACGGCCCCCGCGAGGACCGCCCACAATTCCACTGGATTGTACACGACCGTGTGTGTGTGTGTATATATTTGTGTGTCTGAGCACAAAGAGAAAACAGAGACTGCATATCGTACAGAGTGATACGGACTTCGGCCATATCTCAAAAACCACTGCTGCTGGGCCTACCCAAGGTGCCTGCGGGGGATGGGAGGGCACAGGAGGAATCGGCCACCTTACATTCTTGGCGTCCAAGAGCGCCGCCTGTTGTATAGTCTGACCCACGTCTGTGACCTTTTCCCTGTGACCCCCCCGCGTTCTTCTGGTCCCCTGCGCCACCACCTTGGCCCGATCGGGTTTTTTTTTGTTTTTTTTAATCTTTATTTAACCTAAATGGTGTTCGTCCTTTTTAGAATGAACTTTCTTTTTTTACGTATTCAAAGTTCTATCGGATTTTATTTAATGTGATTGCCAAATTGGTTGGACTTTTTAAGAGCGAAAGAGAAGGCGTCCCTTAAAGGATATGTCCACTTCGAGGGGCGGGGGCTTTTTTCTTTAACGCTTATATGGACCCTTTTAATTCATAGTAGGCTCTGCCTTCAGGTAGGTATAGCTCAGGAATCTTCTAACCATGGAAACACTCTTCGAAGGGGGTGTGTGTCTAACAAAATTTTAAAAAGTGGAAGGTCATGCAATTTTTATTTTCATGTTGTAGAGAACCGTTAGAAAAGTCTTAGCGACAAGAAGGTAGGGGTACACCACTCCATGGAGGGGGTGTACCCTTCGATGGGGGGGCGGGCAGATGGCAACAGAAAGGGAGGGGTTTACCCCTCCATGGGGATTCAAAAATGGACAGGATGCGGACAGGTTCTAAGCTATCATTTAAAGCTGGAGTTGGATCTGCTCATATATATGAACCGATTGGCTGTAATTGGGTCCTGGTCATGTGACTTGGGGCAGTGACAGTAGCATCTTTCAGTCAAAGTGCTGACAATGGACTCGGGACATGGTGGGATCTTCTGATAAGTGGTCCTGTGTGGAAGTTGTCTCCCTGATTAACATGGACCTGACTTTAGAGACCGGTACAGCTTAAGAATCACATGAACAGCATTGTTCAGGGTCACATGAGGACAGATCCTTTGCAGATGACATAGGATTTTATTCTAGGATCGCCGTGGTAACGGTTGGCGGGAGGCAGAGCCTTATCTGCAGGATAATAAACTGAAGTTTGATCTGATAAGAGGGAGCGAATCATGCTGCTCTGGAATGACCCGCAACCACAAATCAAACCAATGCTTAACCCCTCTGTGCCGGCAGGAGCTGGCCCTTTAAGGCCGGCAGGTGGGCCCCTGATCATGTGACTGGCTTTCACGGTCACTGTGTTTGCCTGATGAAGGGACCATGTTCGGTCCCGAAACGTTGCTTTTACACTGAGCCACCATGTCTGTATAACGTCTGAATGAAAGAGGAGGACCTTGGAGTGCGGGTGACTTCTTTTAGCTTTCACAGTGGTCACATGATCTGAAGCCCGCCCTACAGTGACAGTTGTGGGCTCATTTCATTAACACAATCTTAAAAGCAATCCAACAAATGTGACGCCCCCCCCGACAATGTAAAAGAAGCATGCATGCAGCTCTGTGTATTTCTTATTATACAAGCAGTGTGAGTGAATGGGGGGCGGGATCAGCCTCCTGCAGTCCTTTCTACAGCAGAGCTCAGGCTGGGGGAGGGAGAAGAAGAACAAGGAGTCCATCAAGTGTGCTGTGGCTCTCATTTCTTAACAAGAGACATGCTGATAGGAGCAGAGAGATGAGCTGATCAGTCTGCTGCTTCTCCTTTCATAGGCGCTGTGTGTCTCCTTAAAGAGAACCTGTCACCTATGATCTGCTGTCACATAGGGGGGGGGGGCTATTATCTCTTTATGTGCTAGCTATTAAAGGACTCCTGGCATGTGTACAAACATAACCCTTGCAGTGTGGCTACCAGTGGCGTCACAAGGGGGGTGCAGCCCGGCCCCCGGGTGACACCATTGGAGGGGGTGACACCAAAATGACAGTCATTTTGGTGTCACCCCCTCTGAAAAGTCAAGGACTGAGAGCCTGACAGTCTCAGGAGAGAGGAGGGGACCCGGCTGCATAACTTATCCGGCCAGGTGACATCCCCCCTCTCTCTGCCGGCAGGTAACAGCGTGTGATGTCACTGGGGGGTGTCACCCCCGCCTCTGGTGGCTACCGCACCACAGCAAAGGTTAAGTGCTCACCCCCCAAAATATTTTTTTTTAAACTCTACATACAGTACAAACCTAGATGTGTGCGCCTACGTATAAAAGCGATGATTGCTCCCCTCCATGTTATACATCGCCACGCTCGCCGGGGTGAGAGCAGTAATTTCCGGGGGGTTTCACAGGTGAGAACAGTTTTAAATCTTGACATGTTCAGTATTTATGGACTCGACGCCAACATAACATTTGTATTTTATTCCCCCTCCCCCCAAAAAAGGGGAATTATGTTGTGTTTGTGTGCACTAAAAATTAATTTTATTATTTTTTTACTAAAAGTTTGATGGATATTATCGCTATGGGGGGGGGTTCACATAATCTTCTGGCCTAAAGGAAAAAAGTTGAACTGGCTCTGGTAGCGAAAGGGTTAAAATATATTTTAAAAAAAGTCATAACAATGCACACACCTTGAATACATTGCTGGGGGCTGTGCACGGGATTTGTGTCTTTCAAATGTGTGTTAATAAAGTTTTGTTTTGTCCTGAATGATATACGGAGGTCAGAGATGCCGTTCTATAGAAGTATTAGGATCCCCATGGATATCGTATTGTTCCCGCTTGCCCCGTCCGTGTTCTTGTATATTGTACCCGCAGCTGGAAGATCTGATCCCGTCACTCGGGTGTATTTGTAAATCGGTGAATGTGACAGGGCGGGTGAATCTTCTTGGGGCGTGCGTCTCTAAGGACAGTCATTGGTTTATCTCTGGTGAATGTCACACTCCGTGCTTTATAAATATGTCCCTAGGGGGTGCCTGTAGATTGCAGAGGGGGGTAGGGGGTGTATGTATCACCCAGCCACCGTTTAGGGGGTGACACCAGTCTGAACAGCCGGACATTGATGATGAGTTGGGGGAGGTCTGCTGTGTCAGTCGGTGCCTCAGTCTGTGCTGCTTATCACAGGTAGAGGCAATAACTAGGGGGAGGAGTTTACTAATGTGCCCCATGATTAGTGATGAATGGCTTCAGTCAGTTGTGGTGCTGCCTGGGACTTGTAAATTGGTATTGGTGACCCAAAAGAATCTGGACTGCCCTGATTGAATCCAGACCACCCCAATCAAATCCAGACTGCCCCGATTGAATCCAGACCACCCCAATCAAATTCGCACTGCCCCGATTTAATCCAGACCACCCCGAATTAATCCAGACCACCCCAATCAAATCTGCACTGCCCCGATTGATTCCAGACTACACCACATCCAGAGCCACGATTGAATCCAGACCACCCCAATCAAATCCGCACTGCCCCGATTTAATCCAGACCTCCCCAATCAAATCCGCACTGCCCCGATTTAATCCAGACCACCCCAATCAAATCCGCACTGCCCCGATTGATTCCAGACTACACCAATCACATCCAGACTGCCCCGATTGAGTCCAGACCATCCCAATCAAATCAGGTTCACCCCAAATGAATCTGATCCGACCTGGACAAATCCGAACTGCCCCGATTAAGCCCAGACACCCCAAATGAATCCGGCCCACCCCGATCTAATCCGGCCCACGAGGGCCACATGGGGAGCCTGTCCCCGCATGTCTGTGAATGGTGTACATACTCTTCCTGTTTCTATGTCGGAGACGTTGGAGGTTCTTTAGAAAACGGTGTGACAAGATGGCGCCGTCTCTGAATGTCGAGGGATTTCCTTGTGTCACGTGCTATTAATACAAATGATGTTAATACTTTGAACAAAGTTGTCGTCTCTTTCTTTTACCTTATTAAAACTTTTCTCGTTTTGAATCGAGTGGGGGAAGGGCCAGAGGCTCCCTTTGTGGGAGATTTCCCCTCACTTCCTGTCAGAAAAGGAAGTCATGAGAAATCAACAGACCAAAACAACCATACGGAAAGGAAATGTTACATTTTTTTATTGCTTTCTGAGCCTTCCTGTTTGGTGACAGCCTCTATATTTCTTGTATGGGTGTCACTGGGACAGGAAGAAAGGGAAAAACTTCCTTCTGATGGGGGTAAAGGTTGAAAGTAAAAACCTGGTAGAAAATTTAACTTTTCCACCAGGGTGACATGGGCCTAAGGCGGGCATGGGCGAACTACGGCTCTACAGCTGTTGATTAACTACAAGTCCCATGAGGCATTGCAAGATTCTCACAGCCACAGACATGACTCCTGGAGAGATGCATCATGGGATTTGTAGTTTCAGCACAGCTGGGGTTTGCTCACCTCTGGCAAAATACAAAACATTAAAGCAGGAGTAGCCAAACTCTGGCCTGCCAGATGTGGTGAAACTACAAATCCCATGATGCATCTCTCCAGGAGTCATGTCTGTGGCTGGTATTTGTAGTTCCACCACAGTTGGTGGGCCGGAGTTTGGCTTCCCCTGCATTAGAGACACCCTCCACCACCTTACAATGCAACCATCCAATGTAAGGAATGTGCTAAGATGTCTCGTTGCCCATAGCAACAAATAAAAAAAAATACTCGGACTTTTCACCCATGATTCACATTTTCCAGGTACTAAAAAAGTGTGAATAATAGGTGAAAGCAGTGTGTATGTTGGGTGAATAGAATTATGAATGGTCATTTATTTCTCTCAGTGTGTTATACATTCATTTGCTCTCACACGGCGGGTCACGTGATTGGAGTGCCCCGTGACGGACGGAGCTGGTAGCCAATCAGCCTTCAGCATCCGCAGGCGGGAAAAGACGGACGAGTCTCTCCACACAGCGCCCTGAGCAAGATGGAAGACGAGGCGGTTCCGTCCACTTCGAGGGATGCGGCGGGCTCGGAGCAACCCGAAGCCGAGGAGGTCCCGGGGCGGCTGCTCATCTTTAATACGCTGGTGGACAAGTTTCTGGAGGGGCTTGTGGAGACGGGAAGGTGAGGTTGAACGTGCTGATTGGCCGCCCCGTCGTGCTCGGCGCGTTAGGATTGGCTGACGCGGTTATCTCCCTCGCGCGACGGGATTGGCTGAACTCAGGGAAAACGCGATTTGATTGGCGGGATGGAGATAAGTCTGACTTTTGATTGGCTGTGGGAGCTTATGGTGTATTTCTCTACTGCAAGTCTTGCCATTAGAGCTGACAGTCGATCTGATGAGATTTGATTACAGTGTTACAACCTAACCTACCCAAATATTTTGTCATTTTTGACTAGAATGAGGGACGGTTTAACATTTGCATGTGACTCCCCCCCCCCCCCCTTCAGGAGATTTTTTTTTTTTTACTTCCTGCCTGTGACACCAGGACAGGAAATAAGGGTGAGGTTGTCACTGCCAAGCAGGCACAGATGAAAACAAAGTAGCTAACCCTTCCTCACACCACTTTTTTTTGTGTGTTCATGTTAGCGACAATTTCCACCATTTCCTGTCCAGACAGGAAGTGAGGTGAATTCTCCCACTGGGGGACACAGATGACAATAAATACCTGAAAGAAACACTTCCTGTTCTAACTATCACTAAGGGGACCATTAAAAAGCGGCAGTAGGGGCCACATTGCGCTTCGCTGGCTTCAGAAGTCTGCATTGAGTGGCAGAAGAATAGCCAGAGCTCAGTCATGTGACCTGTCCAGGTCACATGGCAAGCTGTCCTCCAATCACACTGCTCCGTCTGCTGCTTAAACACAATATGCAGTTTTGAGGTGCAGTGGCTCCTCCCCCCCCCACGGTGATGACAAACTCTCAGCTGTGCAGGTTAGTGTGTGCCCGTGTCATGTGACCTCATAATCCCCTATTGGGGTTCATAACTTTATCATCGCTATGGCAATATCTCACAGGCTCCTCCCCCTTTTCCTCCGCAGCTACGAGCGCTTCGCCCGATGCTACAAGAAGTTCTATAAGCTGCAGCCGGAGCTGACCCGCGGCATCTACGACCAGTTCGTGGCCCAACTGCACTCGTCCATCAAGGTGAACCGACGCAGCCATGCGCTGAAAGGAAATCCACATTCTGGGTTGTCACCAGAACAGGAACAGATGGGGAATCTTCCAACGGGGACACTAGTTTTGGTGACTGCCAGGGATTTTTTTTCACTTCCTGTTTTGGCTATCAGACAGGAAATAAAGGGGGCCCTAGTTTTGTTGACCGCCAGGGACTTCCCCTCTCTTTCTTTTGAAGGATTTCCTTTCACTTCCTGTTGTGGATATTGGACAGAAAGTGAAGGGAAATCTCCCTATCGGCGACACAAGTTTTGGTGACTGCCAGGGATTTCCCCTCACTTCCTGTTGTGTCTATCAGACAGGAAGCAAAGGGAAATCTCCCCAATAGGGACACTAGTTCCGATGACTGCCAGGACTTTCCCCTCTCTATCTTTGATTTTCTTTCACTTCCTGTTGGGGGCTATCAGACAGGAAGTGAAGGAAATCTCCAATGGGGACACTAGTTCTTGTGACCGCCAGGAATTTACCACTCTTTTGGAGGGATGTCCTCTCACTTCCTGTTGGGTGCTATAAGACTTTGGGTTGTCACCAGAACAGGAACAGGTGTTAAATCTCCCCAAGGGGGACACTAGTTCTGGTGACCACCAGGAATTTCCCTCTTTTTTTGGAGGCATTTCCTCTCGCTTCTTGTGGTCATCAGACAGGAAGTGAAGGGAAATCTCCTCCAATGGGGGACACAGGTGGCAGAAACAAGCTGATTGGGTATGACCTTCCATTCCCAATAAATCCCAATACTGGTTCTTGTTAGTGGCGGCCAACTCCGGCCCTCCAGCTGTGCTGAAACTACAAATCCCATTATGCTTCTGCCTTTGGGAGTCATGGATGTGACTGTCAGAGTCCTGCAATGCCTCATGGGACTTGTAGTTCCACAGCAGCTGACATTACTCACCCCCCCCCTCCCCCCGCCTAGCTGATTACACTCCGCCCCTCATTTGGTGTTCTGGTCTTCCACAGGCAGAGGTCCAGGAAATAAAGGAGGAGGGGAACCTGGAGGCGCTGCTGGACTCCTTGGACCGGATGGAGAAGGACTCGGCGGCCATGACTGACCTCCAGTGGTGAGATTTGCTGTATGGCGTTGGGGTGATCGGTCACTAAGGGGCTCCTGTATGACCGGGGGGGGGCGGACACCACAACCCCCCGGGATTCATTCATCCAATGCAGGCCGCCGTGTCACATGGAGGTCTCTGTGCTTTATACAGAAGCTTCATCGCCATGGTGGGAGGTGAGGCTGGTCATGTGACTTGGACAGGTCACATGACCAGGCTGCAGAGAGAGACCATGGCTGTGACTTAACAGCTCCCTGTTCTCTCCTCCGTACTCTCCAGGTGGTCTTATGACGGTTCTGGGACATGCAGATAGAAGTGCTGTATTAACCCTTTGCTGACCGCGGTGTTACCCCCCCCCCCTGCTGCCCGGAGGGTTACCCGCCCCCGCCCCCCGAACGGAATGTTAGCCCCCCCTTCCTGTCCCGGCCATTTTTCAGTATTCAGCGCTGCGGTACTTTGACTGACGTTTATTCCGTCATACAACGCTGTACTGAAATAAATGTTATACCATTTTTGGGGACACATAGAACTTTCTTTTGGTGGCATTTAATCACACGGGGGGGTTATTTTTTACTATATAATGAAAAACAGGAACGAAAATTTTGGGTAAAAAAAAAACTTTCACTTCCGGTTGGGTCTATCAAAAAGACAGGAAGTGAAGAGAAATATCCCCAATGGGACCACTAGTTCTGGTGACTGCCAGGAATGTAGTTCTCTTTTTGCAGGAATTTCCACTCGCTTCCTGTTGGGGCTTTCAGACAGGAAGTCAAGGGAAATCTTCCTAATGGGGACACTAGTTTTGTTGACTCCAGGGATTTCACTTCACATCCTGTTGGGGCTATCAGACAGGAAGTGAAGGGAAATCTCCACAATGGGGACACTAGTTCTACTGACCACCATGGGTTTCCCTCCCTTTTTGGAGGGATTTCCTTTCACATCCTGTTGGGGCTATCAGACAGGAAGTGGAGGGAAATCTTCCCAATGGAGACACTAGTTTTGTTGACTGCCAGAGATTTCACTTCACATCCTGTTGGGTCTATCAGACAGGAAGTGAAGGGAAATCTCATGAGACACAGATGGAATGACCATGCAAGGTCGTACAAGCGATCGGCCGGCTATAGAGCCGGCCGATCGCTTGTATGAGACAGCCGGTAGTCTGGTGGCGCGTGCGAGCAGAAAAAAAGATCACCCGCGGGAAGGATCCGCCGCCCGCCCGTAATTTTACGATGGGCGGGCAGCAAGGTGTTAATAGAGGGTCCAGAACTCGGGGGTTACATGGGGCCATGTTGTCGATGGACAGGTCCACTTAGCCCATGGAAGGCTGGTGGGTGCGGCAATGCGAGGGAGCCAAACCCCCCCTCCCCCGGTCATAGTGGCAGCCATGACCGTGCTTTGCTCCGGCAGGCGTCCCAGCGGGGTCCCCGAGGAAGACGTGCGCGATCACCTGGTCCCGTACCTGCTGCAGCAGCGGGAATATCTCCGGAAGTTGGTGGCGGAGAGGGAGCGGGAGAACGCCAAGCTGGCGCGGAGCGTCCTGGCCGGGAGGAAGAAGATCGAGGAGATGCAGCAGGAAATTCAGAGGAGGCAGCAAGTCTGGCAGGTGATGTCATGGACTGAGCGCCCCCCTGCGGCACGTGTTGAATTCTATAAGTCTAAGGCGTTAGTCCTGGTAACCGTTTAATTTTTGTCTTCTAGAAGTTGAGCAAATCTCAGAGGGATCTGATCCTGTCCATTCAGGGGCCCGAGAAGGCGTGACCAGAACCTGCCACCGCGCCAACCGCTGTCCCATATTGTGGATGACTGACTGGTTTATTCATAGACAATTCAGAGTCATTCACCCTGAGAATCCCGGTGAATGTTCCTTCTGTGCGAATAGAGGCAAAAACAAACGTTTGGTGTATAGATTTACTTTTCCGCTCTCCTGTAATACTGCAGTATGGCCACTAGATGGCGCTGAGGAAACATCTTCGCGTCCTTGTGCTCGTCAGCTCCATCTAGTGGTCATAATAGGATATCACATGACATTCAACCTAGAAACGTTCCTTTTTGTCTCTTTTCACATGCAGTGAATGTTGGCAGGAGATTCGGAGGGTGAATGGCTTTGCAGATGTTTTATGAAAGGACCCCGGAGTGTTCCTGGATCTCAGCCATGGTGAATGTTGTCAGATGGAAGCCAAGGATGGATTTGAGGGAGGTCTGAGCTCCGCACATTGTTCTCTTTGTTCCAAGTTTCAATGTTAATAAATTATGTATTTTCTATGTACGTTGTGTTGTCTTTATTACATATAAGCAAACATTGGCTGGTGGTCTGTGCTCCGAATATTGTGTAACTAGAATAATAGTACACATACGTGTGTAGTAGGAGAGTATTAGTACATGTAGAGTATTCGTACACATACATGTGCACTAGGAGAGTATTAGCGCATGTACACTAGTAGGGTAATAGTACATGTACGCTAGGAGAGTAATAGAGCACATATATGTACGCTACGAGAGTAATAGTACACATACATGTACGCTAGGAGAGTAATAGTACACATACATGTACGCTAGGAGAGTAATAGAGCACATACATGTACGCTACGAGAGTAATAGAGCACATACATGTACACGAGGAGCGTAATAGAGCACATACATGTACACGAGGAGAGTAATAGAGCACATATATGTACGCTAGGAGAGTAATAGATCACATATATACGCTACGAGAGTAATAGAGCACATACATGTACACGAGGAGAGTAAAAGAGCACATACATGTACACTAGGAGAGTAATAGAGCACATGTACACTAGGAGAGTAATAGTACACATACATGTACACTAGGAGAGTAATAGTACACTAGTAAGGTAATAGATCACATACATGTACACTAGTAGGGTAATAGTACACATACATGTACACTAGTAGGGTAATAGTGCACATACATGTACACTTTATATTCTCTTGATGTCTTGAGTTCCTCTAATCTCTGGTCCTTTCCCCCGGGGAGCGGTCACGGATCGGGATGATGGGGTTCATACGTGTGTACTGTGACCTATAAATATAACGTGTGTTTTCCAGCAGACAACATAAACATTCTGCTGGTTTGGCCGGGCCTGAGGCCTCTGCGGTCTGCTGTGAACTCCGTCCCCCCCGCTGATTACACGTGTGGCTCGGAGTCCTGGCCGCGGACTGGTTTCCAGTGATTTCCTGGGTTGTCGTCCAAACCCCGAACTGGCAGCCGGGACACGCCGCAGCCTCATGGATGTTGTGATTGAAGTTAACTCTCCGTGTGACTGGAGCAGACCACTGAACATGCCGATAACATGCCCTCGTGGTGAGGTCACCATCCATAAGATATTCCAGAAAGAGGTCCCACGCCATGGACTTCAAAGATGCCGGAGACCCCCCGCCCCCCATAACCAATCACACAACACCACATCAATCCATCAGCAAGCACCGGTCCCCTATACCCCACTCTGGTCTGTGCCACCATGAGGAGGAGTTTTACTGAATCCCCGCGCTGCAGCTAATCTGGATACAGGAGAACCTTCTCTGTCCTTTGTTCCTGATGGAGCAGCGCGGCGGGCCCTGTGCTGGAGGAGTCTCCATAAGACGTGGCTCTGGGCTCTCCAGCCAGGTGACCCCGGGGTCACAGAGTCCATCCAGCGCCGCTTAGTACTTTGAGGTCTGACCGCCGGCGGAAAAACATCCACCGCTACACAGAGAGGAAGGCGAGGAGTGAGGATAATAGCAGAGGACTGTGAACTACAGCGTCCCAACATGACATTATACCGTCACCTCACCCGGCCTCTGCCACACCTTCTCCTCACCCGGCCCCGTCACACCTTCTCCTCACCCGGCCCCGTCACACCTTCTCCTCACCCGGCCTCTGCCACACCTTCTCACCCGGCCTCTGCCACACCTTCTCCTCACCCGGCCCCGTCACACCTTCTCCTCACCCGGCCTCTGCCACACCTTCTCACCCGGCCTCTGCCACACCTTCTCCTCACCCGGCCCCGTCACACCTTCTCCTCACCCGGCCTCTGCCACACCTTCTCACCCGGCCTCTGCCACACCTTCTCCTCACCCGGCCCCGTCACACCTTCTCCTCACCCGGCCTCTGCCACAACACACCCCCATCCCGTACACACCCCCATCCCGTACACCCCCCCATCCCGTACACCCCCCCATCCCGTGGGGGGCATAAAAAAAACTCCTGAGTATCAAAAGTTTTTTGTTTTCAAGCGCAAAAATGTTCCTCTGTGTGAAAGTTGATGATGCCAGGGATAGCAGGAGAGGGGAGAAGGTCGGACTTACACACTTCTTTGATCTGCCTGCTTGTAGTAATGATTTTGGTTTCTACATTGTTTCAATCTTTCTTCATACGCAGTGTGGATATTTCTCTCTCCTCATCCACTTTTTGTTTTCTCGAGCTGGTTAATCACACACGGCATTGAATCCCGATTGTGTTGCCAATTGGCACAGAAGGACTTCCCCCCCTCCCCCGCTGGCCTCAGGATGTCCTCTATTTTTGGTGAACTGATGTACATAAGTGATTACTGTCTTCTGGTTGCCGGATGGACCGTGTGCCACAGAGCTCTGGGGTGGAGCCTGGTCCCTCCTCTCCTGCGGGGGCACTGAGGTTGCCGGGCGATCCCGTATATATACCGTGGTTCAGCTAGAGGAGACAGAGACCGGAGAAGGAAAGCAGACTCAGAACTTGAAGAGAAGGCAAGAACCGGCACCATGAAACTGGTGATTGTCGCCGCTTTACTTGGGTTGGTGGTCCTGTGCATGGGACGTAGAGGTAAGGACATCACCCCATCGACCCCGAACCCTTCTCTCTATTGTCTCTACATATCACTGTACTGACCACTCTATGGTGACCATTCTCAGGCAGGGTTCCTCATGAGGTTCCTTGAATTATGGCCGAGTGACCTCCCATCTAATGGTGCCTAGACACAGGAACTCAGCACAGGGATGGTGGGAACCCCTCATAATGGGCACAGCAGGTGTACAGACCCGGGAACTCAGCACAGGGATGGTGGGAGCTCCTCATAATGGGCACAGCAGGTGTACAGACCCGGGAACTCAGCTCAGGGATGGTGGGAGCTCCTCATAATGGGCACAGCAGGTGTACAGACCCGGGAACTCAGCTCAGGGATGGTGGGAACCCCTCATAATGGGCACAGCGGGTGTACAGACCCGGGAACTCAGCACAGGGATGGTGGGAGCCCCTCATAATGGGCACAGCAGGTGTACAGACCCGGGAACTCAGCACAGGGATGGTGATGTCATTTGTCCTTTTTTTCCCCTAGCTCACAATCGTGGAAGTCTGGCGGATTCTCGCAGCGCTGAAGGTTAGTCTCCTTTTACCTCATCCGTATTACTTGCCCCTTTCTGTCATTTATTACAGTGTGGACCCCGACATGTCTTAGTAGACACTCCAAAAGGCTCTGGTGTCTCCCCGATTGTGAAATCAAACCATGCGGCGTACCATATTTTTTAAGTTTAAAGGGCCTTTGGTCATATTTTTTGTATACTTTGTTTCCTTTCGATATATACAATTTTTGTTTTACAAATAGACCTATGACAGGATTCCCTGAGCACTATGGGAGCAGTGTTGTCACCATAGGCTGCCCTACAAACACCCACCCCCTCTACTCAGAAATAGGGAGGTATGGGTTGCGTAGTTCACAGACGACAGATGGGATGGCTGATAACATTGTTTGAGATTTCAGTTCAGTGTACAGGAAGTAATAAGGATTTTGGGCTTCCAGGAAGACCACCAGGTGTTTTCTGTACTTATGGAGTATGTTCGTTGCCTGAAAAAGAAATCTTTCCCACATCTAAGGACTGCTATGCTGCCATATATTACATTTTATTCTTGAGTTCAGATGCCCTTGGAACCCCCCATGTTGTCTTTTAGGTCCACGTCTTATGCTGGGTCTAGTTTGATGGTTCCGGACATTTCCCATAATCTGCTGTAGAGTTGAAGGCCCCGCTTATGTGGTCTATGTCCAAATAGGTGGGCTCACTTGTCATATCCCCACACCCACCATACAGGGAAAGTGTTTTACATGTCAACCAAATTCCAGCCATGATTAGCAGCGGTGTATTTAGGTTTTGTGCTGCCCTAGGCAAGACTATACTCGGGCACCCCCCAATCTAAATTTGCCCCACCCCTTTCCTGTAGAAGACATTTTGCATAACCTTCAGTCACTGGCTTCTGACAGGTTGCGTTAGTAACGTAGTTGGGTCTCAGGTGGGCTGTAAAGGATCTCTTGTGACCCCGCACAGCCCACCGGAGACCTTGTAAAGCCCACCACAGACACAGCATAGCCCACCACAGACGCTGCATAGCCCACCTGAGACCTTGTAGAGTCCACCACAGACCCCACATAGCCTGCTAAGACCCCGCATAGCCCACCACAGACCCCACATAGCTCACCTGAGACCTTGTAGAGCCCACCACAGACCCTGCATAGCCCACTTGAGACCTTGTAGAGCGCACCACAGACCCCGCATAGCCTGCTAAGACCCCGCATAGCCCACCATAGACGCCGCATAGCCCACCTGAGACCCCGCATAGCCCACCATAGACTCTGCAGAGCCCACCTGGGACTCTGGGGTGGGCTGCGCAGCATCTATGGTGGGCTGTGTAGAGTGCCTTTCCCTGCACACATGTGCTCCTCCACTTACCTGAAGCCCACCCAGCCAGCCAGCCTTCGGGGCATCCCTGACCCGCCCACAGCTCTCCAGCCCCGCCTCCGGTCCCACCTCGGCCCCTCCTCCACCCTGCCTCCTCCTAAACCCGGCATCTCTCTCAGGTAAATTAGGTAGCCGCTCGTTGGGCCGTGGCTGCCTGATTCTGTGCGACCCTGCTCACCGCACCGATTTGCCGCCCCCATGCAATGTGCCGCCCCAGGCAAACGCCTCATTTGCCTTGCGGTGGATAAGCCCCTGATGATTAGCGTCCAAGTTTGGAAGAGATAAGAAAGGAAGGGATGGACATCTACTGTGGCTTCGCCATTTCTCACCAGCAATGCCTCTTGTTTCCCTCTGACAGCGTTTATCTCTAGACAAGAGTCCGCCAACTTCGTCAAAAGACACAGACGTAGCAACATCCGCAATCAGTAAGTATCGTACATCTCCTGCCATCAGTTCTACTAACCAATAGAACACATTAACCCGGTCCTGGTGATAGTCAACCATTGGATCTCCAGCAGATGAGGCCTTCAAGTCCTACTATGTCCTTCTGAACTTGTGATTGCACCCAAACTGTTCATCCACCAGTTGACTATGACTGTTTACGTGAGCCCTGGCCTCCGGTCATGTGATGCAACGTCTGGGTTGACCTTTGTCAGTAACTTTCTGTTTTCCGTCTTGCCAGGGTCTTCGGAACCCCCGTAAGAGACCCTCTAGAATCCAAGAGAGAGGTCTGCGAGCTCAACCCAAGCTGCGACGAACTGGCCGACCAAGTTGGAATTCAGGCGGCCTACAGACGCTTCTACAGCCCGGTGTAGAGGACCCCTTGCTTCTCCTCTCCACTTTGTATGTTACCTTACACCCATCCTGCTTTCCCCACAACGTATCAAGCTGGCCGGCTGTTTCCTGGATGGGGCCGCACTCTCGTTGCTTTGTGTATGTTGTAGCTAAATAGCCATTACCTCATGTAGCTAGGCAAGAATGGCACAGGAGCGGGGTGGGGGGGGGGGGTTTGGGGTTAAAAGTTTAAAAATGGGCCCTTAA
>NW_017307191.1:222873-226631 GCF_000935625.1 Nanorana parkeri
AGGGTTAAAAGTTTAAAAATGGGCCCTTAAGGGCCACAAGCACTTTAGCATTTTGTAGATGAGATTGAGAATTGTTCAAGTCCCTCAGACTTACGATGGACATAAACGTTATATTTCTATACGTTGACGGGTCCCTTTAAGCAGCAGTGGGCGGGACAGTACTGGTGGAGTAGGCCGTTCGCCAAGGACCAGGAGGATAGCAGTTCTCTAGACTAGCCTTGTATGAGAACTAGAAGTCCCAGCATGCCCTGCCAGCCTCTTACTTGCAACGGCTGGGAAGTCAAAGGTTGTATAAGGACAGAAAATACCTTCCATGTAATATAGGAAACAATTATCTTTATGTCTTTATTCCTCCGCATTTTCCTGCTTGTACGTGAGCCACATTCACCCCAAATTCACCCAGAGTTCACCCCAAATTCACCCAGAGTTCACCCCAGATCTTCTATCGTCTTCAGTATTATAGTCATTATATTCTGTGCGCTTGGAAAGCTTCATCCTTTATGAGGACAGGAAGTTGCAAATAGTGGAACCTCCAGACGGGACAGTGGAGTCCTCCAAGCCCTACGTGGCCCAGCCAACCAGAGCCCGGGATTAGTTCCCAGCATGGAGACCCTCATCAGGTTTCCTTCTATCACTTCCTGTCCCTGGTATTGTCTATGAGGAATCGTCTTATTACAATAAATGTGTATTAACTTTATCACCCGTGTGTGTGTTTTATTGTAACCGGCTTGTCAGTCTGCAGAACGTCACACTTTCTAAAGATCTGCAGAACATTGCTCCCTCCCATCTCCCTCCTGACAGATACATATTGATATATTCTGCAGATTATTCCATCACTGACCTCTCTAGAGATCTGCAGAACATTGCTCCGTCCCATCTCCCCCCTGACAGATACATATTGTTATATTCTGCAGATTATTCCATCACTGACCTCTCTAGAGATCTGCAGAACATTGCTCCATCCCATCTCCCTCCTGACAGATACATATTGTTATATTCTGCAGATTATTCCATCGCTGACCCCTCTAGAGATCTGCAGAACATTGCTCCGTCCTATCTCCTCCCTGACAGATACATATTGATATATTCTGCAGATTATTCCACCACTGACCCCTCTAGAGATCTGCAGAACATCGCTTCGTCCCATCTCCCCCCTGACAGATACATATTGATATATTCTGCAGATTATTCCACCACTGACCCCTCTAGAGATCTGCAGAACATTGCTCCCTCCCATCTCCCCCCTGACAGATACATATTGATATATTCTGCAGAGCATTGCTTTTCAGTCCTAACCTTGAAAATTTAAGAAATGAGCACAGCACATCAGGTTGGTTTTTATCACCTCTGGGGTTACTTTTATTCCTACTACATAATAATAATAATAATATTAACATTTCTTTCTATACAACAAATCTTTATTAGCCGTGACGGATCCTGACAGCCCTTTACCATGACACAGAACGGCTCCGGGGTCACGCCAGTAGCTCCGTGTTATCAGCAGGTTAGCTGCTTGCTTTTATTTATAGTCAATGTCATATTTTGTATGGAGGTTAATGGTGCGCAGCTGTCTCCTCGCTAACACACTCTTCGTGATAACATACCTTCTGTGCGGAGCTGTTAGAGGGTTAATGAAACCATTACATAGGTCAGTATGGTTGTGGTTAGACATTGTTAGCCTTTTATGTTGCGTTTTATATATCCGCACACACCACTAGGGGGCAAGGGCATCCTGAGCGTAGGAGAGAATGCAACAATGGGACCACGTAAGCCCAAGATGAAGGGGTCTACTTATAAGCAATTCACAGAGCCATTCACTCTGTAAATCTTCATGAGTGTTCGTTCTGTGCACACAGAGGCAAAAATGAAAGTTTCTAATAGATTTTCTTATCAGATCAAATGTAATGTAATGTAAGGATTGTAATGTAATGTAATGTAAGGATTGTAATGTAATGTGATGTTAGGATTGTAATGTAATGTAATGTAATGTAAGGATTGTAATGTAATTTGATGTAAGGATTGTAATGTAATGTAATACATCACTATGGCCACTAGATGGAGCTGACGAGCATACTTCTTTCCTGTGCTCCTCAGCTCCACCTAATGGCCATAATCTGTATTACAGTTCAACCTGAAAAGACAATATACAAGCTTTCTCTTTTTGTATCCATTCGCACAGAGTGAACTTTGACAAGAGCTTCGCAGGGTGAATGACTCTGCTAGTTGTTTCTACCCCCAAGAAAGGCCTTTTAGTCCTGGAGAAACTTGGGGTATCATTATAGGAGTTGAGAGTGACCACAACAAAATGTAGAGGGAGAGATGGCTTCTACAAGCCCTGGATAGTGGCACTGTGGGAGCTGTTGTTCTAGGTGTATAGGACAAGAAGACCGGGACCTAAGGAAGAAGGGGATTATGGGAGCACAAGAGAAAATCAAGGCAGCGATAAAACAATAGCTTATGCCCAACCTACATGGTGATATGTTAAAATGATGGTGAGATGACCAAATCATTCTGATCATGCAATACAAGGCATAAGAACTATTTTCTACCATCCTATGGTACCCAATCAGAGAACAGCAGTGAACCACATTACACATGTAACGGCTGCACAAATCTGACCGATGCATCATGATATGGCATAGGGCAGGGGTAGCCAAACTGCGGCCCTCCAGCTGTGATGAAACTACAAGTCCCATTAGGCATTGCAAGACTCTGACAGCCACAGGCGAGGCCTACCGAGGCAAATGCATAATAGTATTTGTAGTTTCACCCACCGCTGAAGGGCCACAGTTTGGCTACCCCTGGTATAGGGGCTGATCTATGAAGCGTTGGCCCAGCGTATAGCTGGTTGAACACCATGCACAGGGTGTCACTGCCACTAGATGGAGCCGAGGAGCACAGGAAATTGAAATGCTCCTCAGTGCCATCTAGTGGCCATAATGACCTGTGAACGGCACTCACCCAGCCATTCGCTGGGAATACACTTTACACATCAGCCCCACATGGTCTCATCACACTTGTACATTAAGGAAGGTCAGGTGAACACATTTTTAAAGCAGCACAAATTGGTATGCTAGGCACTTGTTTGAATGTGAGAGTTTGGGGGTCCACAGTGGAACCCTAGGACAGTAGCACCTACTTGGTATGTATTAATAATGTCTGTTGCACATAGAACTCTGCTCAATACTGCTGTCCACAAGCAGAGTTATATCCGCACACACCACTAGGGGGCGAGTGCATCCTGAGCATAGGACAAAAAAAATGAGACCCGTGCAATGATGGGAGTTCTGGGAATGTGGCCCCTACATGGTGTATAATAACATTGTAATACATTGTTCTTGTACATAGAACTCTGCTCAGTTCTTCTGTCCACAAGCAGAGGTTTTGCATCCCATACAAGATACAGTTGTCGGGAGATGATCCATAAACCTATGCCGGGGTTATATCCTACCAGCTTGTATATGCATCTCAGCCCAGCGCTCCTCTGGATATACAAATCAGATGAGATCTAAATGTGACATCCAGGAAATGATGGGCGGCCATGATGTAAAGCCAACACTGACCTGGCATAGGACATGGAAAGCTGAGGCGGAAGCAAGGTTCCAAGCGCCCGTGGGGGTGGCAATAGTAATATATATTCCCCGTATAGGTTATCCCCTAATTGATTCTTGTTATGATATAAAAAGAGGAAGTGGAATGTACCCTACGTTTGTCACCCCCCCCCCCCTTTCTTAAAAAATTTTTAAAAAGCCAAAACA
>NW_017307191.1:227395-236794 GCF_000935625.1 Nanorana parkeri
CCCTTCGTTTGTCCCCCCCCCCCCCCCTTTGCTAAAAACGTTATCAAAACGCTAAAGCAAAAATCATACAAAAACAAGATTCCTTACAAATAAAACCGTTAGTACAGTTAATAGAAAAATGACATCATGACCGACCGACTGAAAAAAAAAAAAATCTCATCTCTTTTTTGTATTAGTACTTATAAAAAGAACAAAAAATGAAATTACATTCAACAAAGCTGGGCATGGTGAAGGCACGACGGGTGGTCGAGGATACGTACAGGTCCAATAGAAGGCATTCGGCTTATAATACCTTCTATAGGCACAGAAGGAATTAATAATAACCTGCAGATAAAGGCTTCATTTTTTTTCCCGCTGATAATAAAAAAAAAAAAGACAGAGCAGCAGTTATCATTTACATAGGAAAACTGAGCATTGCCGCGTACAACCGCATGATGTTCAGCAGCAGTTAGCGTCATAATCATGGTGATAAAATAATGCGTTAGGCTTTTGGAGAAATGGAAGCGTGCAGTCATACTTTTGCTTGCTATAGATTCCGGTACGCACTCAACCTCAATTTTATGAAACAAGGAATGGCAGTACCTAATTGTGACCACAAGATGGCATCAGCAGACTAATGATAGCTGTCATTCTGAATTCTGACCACAAGATGGCACCAGCAGACTAATGATTGCTGTCATTCTGAATTCTGACCACTAGATGGCACCAGCAGACTAATCATAACCGTCATTCTGAATTCTGACCACAAGATGGCACCAACAGACTAATCATAACCGTCATTCTACATTCTGACCACAAGATAGCACCAATATACTAATGATAACAGTCATTCAGCTTTTGAACCACAAGGTGGCTCTAAATAAAACTAGTAGTAGACATATGTCTGTGAACATACAATGCTGTTTTAACACCTCTCTCTGGGCAGGATAATAACACCTCCCAGCTCCAATTATGCAAATGCAATCAACACCTGGTTGTGAATAACAGATTATGTGGATTGGAGCAACATTCACCATATTTATTCCCAGATAATTTTTTGTACATGTCATTCTGAATTGAGAAAGCTAGTCGGATGACCAGTGAAACGTCTTCAGAAAAATACAGCAAGTCCAGTTGCCTTGACAGATTTTTTGCAGATGTAGTAGTAGACAGTAAACATGTGCAGTAGTTGCAGCTCCTTACTTTGGCCAGAAGGTGGCACCAGAGGACCATATGCACCATTCAAAGCACTGCATACACTTTGAATCTATTACTGCATGGACCTACAAGTCTCAGCAGACTCATACTGGAAGTTGTAGCTTTGCCAATTGGCAGATGGTGGACGTTGGTCCTTGTCTAGTGTGGTTTGGGTGTTATAAGACAGATCTGGAAGCTAGTCCTGTTAGATATTATTGCTATGTATTATTAAGCACCACGGTTGCGCGGACTGAGCCGCCCAGCCTATCATTGACTCCCGTGTTAGGACACCGTGTTAGATTCTTGTGATTTCAGACGCTTAGTCTTACACACAGATTGCAAAACTCCTCCTTCCTGCTGGTTGATGCAATTATTATTGTGAAAGTTGCGGAGGGTTGTGTACTAAGCTAAGATTATTCGAAGGTGGAAAATTCTCCAGACCCAGAACAGTACGTAGGCCCTTTATCGCTCAGCGTTCAGCCACAAGAATCTACTCCCAGAATGAGCTCACGCTTGAAGTAGCAACATCTACAGGACAACCTTATTCCTTCAGGTCACATGACCCTGAGGATTGGATGGCTTTCTCTGAATGCCACACCCCAAGCCCTTTGGGTAGAAACCACATGACTAGGGCCTTAGCGCCCACTTACCCCCCCCAGAGAAAACTGAGTAGCAATATCTTCAGGACAAGTGAGTATTTAACAACTCTTTTACTACGTATGGAGGCAAAGCAGAAGAAGAGGCTAAACTGGTTAGACTTCTTCAGGGCTGGGCTGAGGGGTAGGCCAAAGAGGCAGCAGAATGGGAGGTGCAAAATGAGCAGGATCTGCAATGTATTTGCTGGCATAGTTTCCAGCCTATGGGTAGTGGGTGCTCTTTGGCCTTGTCGCCTTGAGTGCTGAAGAACCTTGTCCTTGCACTGGGCTTTGGTGGTCTCCTTTAATATAATCCCTGGGCCTCAATATACAGTTAGCTCTAGGGTAGAGGACCAGTCGCCCTCTGTGATGTGTATCATCCTGGCAGCAAAGTACCAACAACATCCTCACCACTTAAAATTTAAAGAACCTGGTCCTGGCACTGGGCTTTGGTTTTGACTGTAGGTCTCCTTTAATTTGCCCCCTGGGCCTCAATATATAGTTAGCTCTAGGGCAGAGTACCAGTTACCCCCTGTGTTTTTTTGAAGCATCCTGAGAGCAACGTACCAAAAACATCCACTTAAAAACTAAAGGACCTGGTCCTGGCACTGGGCTTCGGTGGTACCCTTTAGTTTGACCTCTGGGCCTCAATGTATAGTTAGCTCTAGGGCAGAGTACCAGTCCCCCACTGTGTTGTTCTGCATCATCCAGGCATCAAAAACATCAAAAACATCAAAAACATCCTGGCCGCTTGAAAACACAAGTCAGAGACTAGAATGTAACCGCATTTGCTCAGCTGTCTAGGCAAAGAGGAAAATAACTGGAACAGAAAATCCCTTTTCCACCGATTCCCCCGAACACAAAGATCCTTCTGTCTAATCTTCTTCTACGTCTCACATACAAATAGACAAACCTACTTCTCTGCAACATCCCGTCCAACCCTTCACGTAAATAAGAGCTTCCGATAGGCGGCGCCCCCCTTTTGGGTCCATGAAAGGGTTAATGTGGGCCAGCCCCAAAGCCGGCCAACCACAATCCCCACACAATCCATTTTCCATATCCACTTCAAACATTCCGTGACCCTACACTAGCTCTCCTCCTCCTCCTCCTCCCCACTGCGGATTTACTGACAAATATTTTCCTCTTCTGAGGCCCAGGCTGGTACTGGATGTTCAGTGACTGTCCAAACAGCTGCTGGAAAGCCACTGAGGGCAAGTCACAAGAAGGTCAAAACAAAAAAACATTTTTAAAGAAAAAAGTTGTTTTAGATGTTTCAGAGTGGAAGCGGACTCCTTATACGTCTCAGGGACTCGGGGGGGAGCATTTGATTCTGAGGTTCTGGTGGTACCTTCAACATCTAGGAGGACCTCATTGACCTTAGTTGATTACCCGACCTATGAAGGCCCCAAGATGCTTTAGGGGTCATTGAGTAATAAATCCCACCAGCTACCCATGTCCCAAATCCTATACTATGCTCTCACCATAGAACAAAGAAGGGAATTATTATGCTCACCAGGAGTAAACCCAAAAAAACAATGAATAGGCTTACCAAAATTGTAACCAGAAACCCAATGACCATGCTCACCAAGAGTATACCCAAAAATTCAAAAGGTTAGCACACACTCCAAATGTAGGTAGCTTAAAGCTGACCTCTAAGCAGGGCCTGATTTACTCTCTCTGCTGCCCCAAGGCCAGGTTCCTCAAGAAGCCCTCACCCCTTCCCAATGGAGAATGGCAGACCTGCAGGCTGAATACAAGTCATCTCGGAGACATCGCCGGGATCACTTGTACAAAACAAGCGGCGGCTTCCCCCCCTCTACATTTAGCTCTGCTTGCCCAAAGCAGGGCTAAATGTAGAAAACACCTACCCGCCCGAAACTGCATGTCCCGGGCGTCGGGAGATAGGAATTCCACACCCCTGCTGCCCCTCTACTCCCTGCTGCCCCAAGGCCGGGCCTTGGTTGGCCTTGAGGGAAATGCGACCCTGCCTCTAAGCAAGCAGATGAAATACATACATAGGAGCTATTTTACCTGCCAAAGGATATGTCTATCCAATTCTGAGATTTGCACAGCTCGGTCACAATAGCAGAGCCCTGTCTGGCAAGGCAGGAGACCTGATTTTGTTCTGTGACACTTACAGGTCTTGTCCCTCAAAATACAGACTGGCTTCTTCTGCTCGCTCTCGAAGGCTCAGCTCTGCTATCCAGAGGACTGCAAGAGGCTGATACCAATTCAATTATATACACTGAGTGCATTAGACAATGCACTTGATGATGTATTAGTGATTGCAGCCCTGCACTGATAGGTGTCTCTTCTACATCCACCTGGAGTTTAGATTTAGAGGTTCTCCAGGAAAGAGTTCCGATCTTTCCATTTACCTGAAAGGTTCTGTAATGTGAAGCCCTCAGTAAATTAACTTTCACAGGAGATTTGGTGGCCATATGCGGTCCAAACCCTTATCTGATACCAATGTGCTTAGATTCTGTCAGGGGAGGAGCTGCTATGGGTATATATTCAGTTCTATGAGTAGATATGGTGGCTTCTCCCTCACCACCCAGCCCACCTGAAAACAACTGATTTCACTTAAGGGCTCTGCTTCCTGTGCTGGTTTGGTCGTTGCATTATTGCACAATGGAAGATCTGTTGGGATGATTTTGTGACAATCACCTGTGATTGATATACAATAATCACTCATACGTGTGGCACTGCAATGCAGTCAGCTGATGGTGGTCTGAGAGGGCTCAGTGTAACCACGGTGGCAAGATTATCCCATTCGGATGTACCAGTAGGCCATGTGACATTTTCTGTCCAACCACAGTGCCACAAAACACTGCCCTGTAGCCGTGCTGTGCCACACCATGCATTTCCTAACCGAAACTAATGACTTCAAAAGAGTAGACCATGGAGCACCTCTCCAACACACGTTGACTTGTCCATCTACTGGAGAAGACCTTCTTCCACCAAAATATGTTCTACAGTGAGTATTTGGGACATACCTTCTATGTCCTCCCCAGTTATTCTCCTCCCATTAGAGATGTCCCTTGTCCTCTTCAGATGAGTCAACAAGGTAATCCATAAAGGACAAGGTATGGCCAGATTTTTTTCCAAAAATTGAGGTAAGAGGCCAGGATAGTCATCTTTTGTTCTGTGCCTATAGACAACTGTGATTGAACCGATATTGAATATGACTGCATTTTTCCATTGAGTTTTTCCAATGACCTTTGAGTATTCAGGTCAGCTAAGGCTACAGTAGACTGCTGTGTGTACATAAGCGGGTGGGTGAGTTATACACGGCACTGCTGTTTTTGTTTTCTTTTTGAGAAAGTAAAATGTTACCGTCAAGAAAAGAAATGAGCTTGGAAGATGTTCGGCCCTGAGGCTGAGAAGGTGGGGGAGGGACCCCTATGGCTGTTAATGCTGAGATGAGGACTGGCCGTGCAGACGGAGAACTGCAAAGTTCTTGGACGGGAGAGTACTATGGTCAATGCTGCTTGACTTTGGACTCTCCTGGGATGTAATTTTGGAGGATGGAGTTGGCTCGGGGCGACCAGAGCAAAGTTGCAGTGAAGAAACAGATGAGGATGACATTTCCTATCACCGAGGTGGCCACCACGCCCAAGGTAATCACCAACGTGTCCTTCTCTGAGAATGAGCCGAGCCAAGCCTTGCGGGACAGTTGGTCGGTCAGCACTGCTTCCATCTGGAAATGGGTCCCCATGACGGCACAGATGTGGAAGAGCTGGTGACTGTGACCTGCAAGGAAATATATTTTTACTGTAGGATAAAAACCCGATATAATATAAGAATCTAACCAATTGAATTTGGCTACTTTACAAGTCATCATTCCAAAGCCCTCCCAATTTTGAGGGACTCTTACCAAAGTAGTCAAAGCGACCAGGGGCCAGGCGTTCCGGAAGGTGGGAAGCGAAGAGGAATCCGGTCAAGAAGGCAAAGAAGAGGTGATATAAATGCAGAGGGATGGCTTCATTCCAGTTGCAACCTTCTCCATGACAGAAAAAGAGCTGAAAGATGTTGAGAGAGGGACAGACCATCATGAAACGTTAAAGCTGGAGAAACATCCTATAGCTAAAAGGTCCAACTCAACGCAGGTGTCTCATCAATAGGGCCCCATGAGATAGTAGAGACTGTCATGTTATTGAATTTTCCAGCATCTACCAAATGCTGTAATATCATTTTTGGGTTGGGCAGACCCTTTAATATAAAGCAGAGTAATTATCCTCATAGGAAGAGCCATCAGACTAAGTTTGGCCAAGCGTAAAGGTGTCTAAAGGAAGAAGAGCCTTCAAAGTGAATGATATCTAAACCCTACCATTGGACCCAGTCAGGATGTTTGTTCATTCTCTGACAGGCCTGCAAATCCAATGCATCCAGTGAGATTGTTGGCCATGCGGTGACTAAGTGACTATAGACCAGGCCAGTCATTGGCTGATTGGAACATAATTGGCCAGGTGATGCAAGTATTTAATGTCCACTGGACCATTTAGAGAATCTTATTCCTAAATTGCACTTCACCATCCTCAAACATTAGTTGCTGGCTACAGTCATCCCATAATATTTTACAAGTAGGTACACGCCCCCGAGGAACTCCTAGGTCAATGCCCACCCTAAGGAAGTGTAAAGGAGGAGCTACTTTTAGTAGATGAAGCTCATGAAACACAGGTTGATTATAGTGTCTCTCTCCTTCTATGGACTCTCCATTATGTGGAATAAGCAACTGAGTTTTGGAGCTGAGAGAGTGCGAAAGCCAATCAGCATCCAGCCGGCCAAACAGTTTTAATAATATGGTGACACAACCTGCAGACACCTCATTCCCCTTGCATCGATCCTCAGCAACAGTCATCACCGTACCACAGATGTCCCTCAGCCAGACACTGCTCTCCAAGCCGCTTTACTGCCGCCTGACTCTGGTGTGTGTCCAGCACCCGCACCGCCTGCTTGATGCAGTTAGAGGACTTCTGAATGAGAGCATGGGGCAGGCTGCTCAGTAGCAGGCTGAGGGCCGATCACACAGGCGGTGCAGGCGCTGTACACACACCGGAGATGTGGGCAGATCCAGGAGAACTTGGAGAGCGGTGTCTGCCCAGCTGGCCGAGGGACATCTGTGGTATGGTAATGACTGCTGCTGAGGATGGATATGGGTGTGAGGAGAATGGGCTGTCTGCAGGGTGGAGGTTGTGTCACCATATTATCAGATCTGTTTGGCCGGCTCCATGCTGATTGGCTTGGAAGCCGGCCAAACAGCATGGAGTCAGCTTCCCGGGCAATCAAGAAGCCGGGCAGTGGGGATTGACAGGCCTCCTGTCTCCCTGATTGCCCGGCGAAGCCGGCTCTATGCTACCGGAAGTACCGGTATCGGTACTCAGTATCGGCAAGTACCGAAATATAAATATCGGTACTCGTACTCAATACCGAAAAACCGGTATCGGTGCATCCCTAGTTAATATAGTAAAAGCTCATTCTATGTGGGTAACAGATGGTGTCAAAGGCCTCCACCCCTGTTTTGGTTTGATGTAGATGGCCTCTTTCATTTCACCGGTTGTCCTCTCCATACAAAATGTCCACCTTACTGTCCTCGTCAGAATGTCACTTATGTTCTAGAGAAGCCACTTGGTTGACTATTTGATGTCTTCAACAGAGCAAGTCTCACTGCATGTGACTGACTACTACTAGCTGGATGAATGGCAACCTTCACGGGGCTTCGGCAACCTATCAAAAATCTGTGTGGTCAGTTCCAGTGATGGACAACAAAATGGCCACTGGTCCCAAACAGACAGATAAGCTCTTCTCATGCGTGGCTTCTTCTTCTAGAAAGCCACGGGTTCTTAAGGTTCTCAGGAAAGCCACACAAAGCAAAGGCCAAACCCACAGGAGCTTTGGTGACATCACTCAACCCAAGCCACTTGACTTGCTTCTTCCACTTGAGAAAACAGAGACGACCACCACGGTGACTTGTCGTAAAAACGTGACAACTCACCCGGTAGAACAGGGGGACGTTGTCAAAGACAAAGGGGTGCACAAAAGCCACTGTGCGCAGAACTTTACTTAACGCTGGCCGGTCTACTTCCAGGAATCTGTCAATGAATGAGACATGATATAATAAGATCTTGGTTCTGTGAAGTACCTCCATCAGCCATACCGTTCATGTACACATCAATGGTCGCCCATAGAGTTACAAGAGCCCTCTAGTGGCCATCTGCGTGAAGTGCAACCAGAGTCTATTCATTTCAATGCCTGTTGACAGAGCCCTGGCCGTACATGGAACCTCAGAGACAAAATAAAAGTTAGGCATACACCAGTTGGGCCTACTTTACCTAACACTGGCCGGCCAGGAATCTGTCAATCTGGTTCCTGGTCATTGACTCTTTACATTGTAATCAGGGGTAGGTACACAAAGAGGTGTCAGAATAAGAGTAGGGTACTGGGG
The DNA here is from genome assembly GCF_000935625.1 of Nanorana parkeri. Classification (NCBI taxonomy): domain Eukaryota; kingdom Metazoa; phylum Chordata; class Amphibia; order Anura; family Dicroglossidae; genus Nanorana; species Nanorana parkeri. The sequence continues at coordinate 235,652 of NW_017307191.1, forward strand.
GAGGGGCTGCCTTTGCTTTTGAGTAACCCTAAAATTTGATTGCAGCCCTTGACCAGCCAGGCAGAATGATGGCAATGCCGCCAAAGTGTGGTCAGCGGCAGCAATCTGTACATACCGGGTGTAGCAGGAGAGGCCAGTGCAGATGAAGGTATTGAAGGCCGCGATGGGGACATAATATCGGTGCAGGGTGCCATTTACCCAGCGGTCAGGCATGACATAGGCCCCGTATGTGAAGGCGCAGCCTGCGGAGAGAGAGCATGTGCGGGAAATGATACAGGGCTAGTGTCCATAGAGATTAATAAAGAGCTAAACCCATAAAACAGAATAAAATAGAATATAAAATACATAATATACAACATCCATACGTACAGAACAGATACCGAGAATTACTACTTACATGACAAATGAATACAAGTAGAAAAAAAGGAATTAAATGAGAAAATGAAATAATAATTTAAATAAGTAAAATAAAACCAAAATAATATATGATAACATAATAATATAATTGAATAAAAAAAAATACTACTACTAATAATAATACTAGTAATAATTAAAAAAGTAAAAAACTTGCCCGGCTTCCTGATTGGTGAGGATGCTGGCCAATCATGGAAGCCGGGTGCCGGTTGGACTTGATGGACTTATGTCTTTATTCAACCTCAAATACTGTGTAACTATGTGTAAAGACGCAGCGCCTGGCTTTCTGATTGGCCGGTAAGCCGGCTTCGTGCTCCCTCGTCACCTTATGATGAGGGAGCATGGAGCCGGCTTCCTGGCAAATTAGGAAGCCGGGCGCTGCGTCATTACACAGCACCCGGCTTCCATGATTGGCCAGCAAGCCGGCTGCATGCTCCCTTGTCACATAGTGCTGAGAAGCATTGGGACGGCTTCCTCGCTATTTGGGAAGCCGGGCGCCGCGTCATTACACGCCGCTTGGCTTCCTGAATGGGACTTCCGGTACTCGTTATTCGGTATCGGCGAGTACCGGAAAAAAAATATCGGTACTCGGTACCGAAATACCGGTATCAGTGCATCCCTAAAAAAATAAAATAATAAATAGTTAAAAATAATAAAAATGAATAAAATTAAAATTAAGTAAATAAATAAAATAAATAAGCAAATAAAAATAAAATAATATATTATAAC
>NW_017307191.1:236882-254762 GCF_000935625.1 Nanorana parkeri
AGAATGAAATAAGTAAATAAAATAAAAAAATGTAAAGAAAAATGAAATAAGTAAATAAAGATAAATAAGAACCAGTCCGGTACCTACCCAGGCTGTAGAGACTGAGGGCTCCGTAGTCCAGGAAGTAGCATATATGGCGGGCGTGGGCAGACATACTACTGAAGGTGTGGGCGAAGCTGGAGGTGAAGGGGTAAAGGCAGATCAGCATCATGTAAACCAGGAGGGGCCAGTTGTATGGGTCCCCGAGAAAATCCAGTGTGTATGAGAGCAGGAGGAACCTCCACAGGAAGTACCTGGGCACACAGAATTGGGACACCACTTACTAATTCATCGATAACATTACAGCGTCATTCCCTATTACTCTAACCCAGGGGTAGCCAAGCTTCGGCCTTCCAGCTGTGGTGAAACTACAAATCCCATACACCATCTGCCTGTGAAAGTCATGTCTGTGGCTGTCATAGTCTTGCAGTGCCTTATGGGATTTGTAGTTTTATCACAGCTGGAGGGCCAGAGTCTGGCTGCCCCTCCTTTAATCTGATCCAACTGAAAACACCCGGCTCATCATCATCCAACCACGAATGACAGTGTGTGGGGAGATCTTTAGACTCATCCATGTCTTTGGTCCCAGCAGTTGGGTACCTCTACCCACCATAACCAGTGCCTGCACAGGCCTCCTGGGCTCACCATGTTGGGAGGAAGTGGGTCCAGATGTTCACAGTTTCGTTGGTCATTTGGAAGGAGCTGAGGAGGCAGTCCAGGGCGGTACTCTTCGGGTGACGGTACCCGGACATGATCCCATCTTCCCAAAATACCTGAGCCATCGACAAGAATCATCGGTGACAAAGTTATTCATCATATCAGCTATAAAAAGTTCAATCAGGTGGCTGTACATCCTACAAATAAAAAACAATGACATTTGATACAACAACATTTTACCAAAATTTTGGGGACCTCAAATTGTGAAGGTTCCTGAGCTTTATAGGAGGACCTATCACAGCCCTACGACATATGATGGGGGATTAGGCTGACTGCAAACAGTTGACATAGGTCAGAGGAATCTGGGATCAGTTTCTCTACCAGGAGCCAGATGTAGAAGGACACGTTCCTTAAAGTGGACCTGTCGGTAACTGCCTGAACAAAGATGGCGCCATCCTCCTGGAGAGAAAAGCAGTTGAAGGCATTGTCATGGGGAGTCATGTGATCCCTGTGAGAGGTGGTAAATACCTGGCAGTGTTACACTCATGATGCATGTACTTAACATGAATACCCGGTGACCGGTCCATGGGTCCTTATCTTATTCTATTATTATGGGATGTCGTGTTCAGGACATAATGTGATACTTTGATATCTCTGAGCTTCATGCGTCAGATTTCTGTTGCTTCCTGTTTCTGCCGGTTACCAGATAGAGAGATATAAACATATTGCGATATCACAGACAGAAACAGGGAAGTGAGTCCAGAACAGCAACATATTAAAGTGGTGCAAACAACACGGCCACAGATGGCGACGGTCCTGGATGTGCCGGGACAGTCCTCGGTTATGGTCCTCGGTCCTGATGATGCCGTGTCCCGGGATCACAGCGTCCCCCATCATTTGAGTTGCTGTACGACGTACGTGAATAGTAACACAAAAGGATTCATTACGGCCAGCAAGGGCCATGAGTGGGCGGCCGCTGCATAATAAGAGGCAGGGATTGGGCAGCCCATTCTGGTAAGGGGGCGGTTCCTGCATAATTAGAGGCAGCCCATTCTGATAAGTGGGCAGTCCCTGCATAATTAGAAGCAGGGTTTGGGCAGCCCATTCTGGTAAGGGGGCGGTCCCTGCATAATTAGATGTAGGGTTTGGGCAGCCCATTCTTGTAAGTGGGTGGTCCCTGTATAATTAGAGGCAGCCCATTCTGGTAAGTGGGCGGTCCCTGCATAATTAGAGGCAGGGTTTGGGCAGCCCATTCTGGTAGGTGGGCGATCCCTACATAATTAGAGGCAGGGTTTGGGCAACCCATTCTTGTAAGTGGGTGGTCCCTGTATACAGGGCCGGCCTTAGGGGTGTGCGAGCAGTGCGGCCGCACAGGGCGCCATGGCAACAAGGGCGCCGTGCGGCCGACACAGCTCGTCCTGGGGGCAGCTTCTCTCCCCCTCACCGCTGGACTATGGTCAATTTTGGGTATGGTAATTTTTTACAATTTTGCAGGTGCGCGCAATTTTAAAGCATGACATGTTTGGTGTCTATTTACCCGACGTGACCCCGCTTTTTATATTTTACCAAAAATATGGGTGATAAATGGGTGTGGTTACTGGGGTGTGTGGCCACTAAAGGGTGTGGCCACGGAGGGGTGTGGTCACTGAGGGGCGCTGTAAAGCTTTCTCGCACAGGGCGCCTAAAGGCCTAAGGCCGGCCCTGCCTGTATAATTAGAGGCAGCCCATTCTGGTAAGTGGGCGGTTCCTGCATAATTAGAGGCAGGGTTTGGGCAGCCCATTCTGGTAAGTGGGCGGTCTCTGTATAATTAGAGGCAGGGTTTGGGCAACCCATTCTGGTAAGTGGGCGGTCCCTGTGTAATTAGAGGCAGGGTTTGGGCAACCCATTCTGGTAAGTGGGCAGTCCCTGCATAATTAGAAGCAGGGTTTGGGCAACCCATTCTGGTAAGTGGGCGGTCCCTGTGTAATTAGAGGCAGGGATTGGGCAGCCCATTATGGTAAGTGGGCGGTCCCTGCATAATTAGAGGCAGGGTTTGGGCAACCCATTCTGGTAAGTGGGTTGGACCGCCCAGTAACCTGGGTGGCCCTAGGCAGTGGGAGGGGTTACCTGATTGAGCAGAGAGGAGGTGCTCCTTCCAGGTACAGCGGTTCTCAGGTTCAAACCGAAGCTCCGCCCTATTCCTAAGGTAAGGGGGGCCATGCATGTTAAATAAAATGCATGCAAGACTTATTTTCAATTCGTCAACAAGCTTTCCATGTGTGCTGCCAGTGGAGACAAGGTGGTGGTGGGGGGGGGAGTGATAGGAGTTTGTAGTACAAATCAGTAGAGCAGCCCAGGGTGACAACGGTGCTTCTTCATAGCTGCAGTACAGTCAGGGTTGTCACCCTCGGACAGGTAGTGTGTTACCAGGTGAAGTGAAAATTAAAGGAAAAAACCTGGAAAACGGATGCAGTCACCACATCTGAGGACGGGGGAGCTGCACTATACTATATGTTAGTTTTTGGGGTGTAGATACACTTTAGGGATGAAGCAGAACACTTGAAGGAGCTGGTGGCATATCTCTAGGAAGGAGAAATCAGGGATACAGAGCTAAGATGAGACCTACCCGGGGCATCTGATGCACGCTCAGCAGCTGGGGCAGCTTGACGGTCAGCATCTTGTACCATGGGCGGCTCTTGGCGGGGACGCAGCTGTCCGGAGCGGCTCCTTCAGACCCCTAATCCAGGCACCGGCCCCCCGGCGAACATCCGCTCTGTGGAAGCAGGTTAAACACAAGAGGAAGTGAGACCGGCAGAGACAAACACAGAGAGAGAGAGTGACCCAGCAGGGAAGACTCAGGAAGCGCAGACACAGACACCCTGCCAATGTCAACTCCCAGCCAGCTCCGTCCCGCTGTCAGACCTCCCATATCAATTCCAGATGTTGGACGCACACTGATCCCGTGCAGCGGGCCCGCCGGGAGCGCGCTCTGCTGTGTACCGCCGCGCTTCACACGCACGACTCTCCCATAATGAGCTGACTGCCAGCTGGATGCACGGATGGCATACATATGTGATATCAACTGTGATATCCGTCCATCCAGTCCTGAGATTTACACAGCTCTGACACACAGCACAGCTCTGTCTGGCCGGGCAGGGGACCCGATTTGGCTCCAATGCAATTCAGGACCGTTACAGGTCTCCATTGCAGTTCTGCGACACCTACAGGTCTATTCTGGTAAGTGGGCGGTCCCTGTGTAATTAGAGGCAGGGATTGGGCAGCCCATTATGGTAAGTGGGCGGTCCCTGCATAATTAGAGGCAGGGTTTGGGCAACCCATTCTGGTAAGTGGGCTGTACCTCCCAGAAACCAGGGAGGGCTTAGGCAGTCCGTTGTGGTAAGTGGGCGGTCCCTGAGTAATTAGACGCAGGGAGATTGGGCAGCCCATTATGGTAAGTGGGCGGTCCCTGCATAATTAGAGGCAGGGTTTGGGCAACCCATTCTGGTAAGTGGGTTGGACCGCCCAGTAACCTGGGTGGCCCTAGGCAGTGGGAGGGGTTACCTGATTGAGCAGAGAGGAGGTGCTCCTTCCAGGTACAGCGGTTCTCAGGTTCAAACCGAAGCTCCGCCCTATTCCTAAGGTAAGGGGGGCCATGCATGTTAAATAAAATGCATGCAAGACTTATTTTCAATTCGTCAACAAGCTTTCCATGTGTGCTGCCAGTGGAGACAAGGTGGTGGTGGGGGGGGGAGTGATAGGAGTTTGTAGTACAAATCAGTAGAGCAGCCCAGGGTGACAACGGTGCTTCTTCATAGCTGCAGTACAGTCAGGGTTGTCACCCTCGGACAGGTAGTGTGTTACCAGGTGAAGTGAAAATTAAAGGAAAAAACCTGGAAAACGGATGCAGTCACCACATCTGAGGACGGGGGAGCTGCACTATACTATATGTTAGTTTTTGGGGTGTAGATACACTTTAGGGATGAAGCAGAACACTTGAAGGAGCTGGTGGCATATCTCTAGGAAGGAGAAATCAGGGATACAGAGCTAAGATGAGACCTACCCGGGGCATCTGATGCACGCTCAGCAGCTGGGGCAGCTTGACGGTCAGCATCTTGTACCATGGGCGGCTCTTGGCGGGGACGCAGCTGTCCGGAGCGGCTCCTTCAGACCCCTAATCCAGGCACCGGCCCCCCGGCGAACATCCGCTCTGTGGAAGCAGGTTAAACACAAGAGGAAGTGAGACCGGCAGAGACAAACACAGAGAGAGAGAGTGACCCAGCAGGGAAGACTCAGGAAGCGCAGACACAGACACCCTGCCAATGTCAACTCCCAGCCAGCTCCGTCCCGCTGTCAGACCTCCCATATCAATTCCAGATGTTGGACGCACACTGATCCCGTGCAGCGGGCCCGCCGGGAGCGCGCTCTGCTGTGTACCGCCGCGCTTCACACGCACGACTCTCCCATAATGAGCTGACTGCCAGCTGGATGCACGGATGGCATACATATGTGATATCAACTGTGATATCCGTCCATCCAGTCCTGAGATTTACACAGCTCTGACACACAGCACAGCTCTGTCTGGCCGGGCAGGGGACCCGATTTGGCTCCAATGCAATTCAGGACCGTTACAGGTCTCCATTGCAGTTCTGCGACACCTACAGGTCTTGTCCCTCCCCCAACCTGTGAAAGTAGAAGCAGCTCCAACACACAGGACGACCCTATGTGGCAGGAGACCTGATTTTTCTCTGCTGCAGTTTCACTTTCACTTACCTGTCTTGTCCCTCCCCCAGCCTGTGATTGGACAATGAAAGGAGAAGCAGCAGATTGATGAGCTCATCTCACTGTCACTTTGCTCTCTCCTCCTATCAGCATGTTCCTTGTCAGCACATGAGTCCTGTAGCACAACGGATTGGCTCCTCCTCCCTCTCCCAGTTTAAGCTCTGTTTACAGGGACTGCAAGAGGCTGATACCAGATCACATTCAGGTGCTCTGCTTGAGTAAGAGGGGATTATAACTTATCAGCTTTGTTTTCCCATTGGGGAGATTTCCCTTCACTTCCTGTTCAATAGAGACAACAGGAAGTGGGATGAAATGCCCCCAAAGTGAGTGAAATCCCATCATGCCTCTGGAAGTTACACCTGTGGCTGCCAGTCTTGCACTGCCTTATTGCTGGATGGTCGAGGTTGCCTACCCCCGTTCTATAGTAAGGGCAGCCAAACTTCAACCCTCCAGCTGGGGTGAAACTACAAATCCCATCATGCCTCTGCCTCTGGGGGTCATGGCTTTGGCTGGCCATGTCCTGCAATGCCTCATGGGATTTGTAGTTTCACAACATCTGCAGTGCCGAGGTTGCCCACCCCCGATCTATAGTATCTCCCTTCACTCCTCCCATGGGAGCTTCATAAAAGCTTACATAGGGAAGTGAAGGGAGGGGTGGAGGAGCTGGGCCAGCACAGACAGCAAATGGATACTCCCAGAAAAGGAGATGTATGAAGAGGAAGGGGGCTGGGCTAGGGGATTGACTCTTCCTGGAGAAGTCACATTTTCTAGCTCAAAGCTGCATTGTAGGTGGATACAGATTACAGGCGGGGCCGGATTAAGAGCTTCACGGGCCTGGTGCTGAGGATTGTGGTGGCCTTTTTATAGTAATGGGGCCCTCGTCCTCCTGTCTGGGCTGTGATTTGTAGTCTGTCTACAGCTTGGAGTCAGTGGTGGAGCGCCAGGGCCCGGTTGCAGCTGTGACCCCGGTAGATCTGCCATTGACTCCAAGTTGTAGAGGAATACAAATCCCAGCACCACATTATACAGCAATGCAGAATATCGCCAGCTATAGAGGACTACAAATCCCAGCACCACATTATACAGCAATGCAGAATATCGCCAGCTATAGAGGACTACAAATCCCAGCACCACATTATACAGCAATGCAGAATATCGCCAGCTATAGAGGACTACAAATCCCAGCACCACATTATACAGCAATGCAGAATATCGCCAGCTATAGAGGACTACAAATCCCAGCACCACATTATACAGCAATGCAGAATATCGCCAGCTATAGAGGACTACAAATCCCAGCACCACATTATACAGCAATGCAGAATATCGCCAGCTATAGAGGACTACAAATCCCAGCACCACATTATACAGCAATGCAGAATATCGCCAGCTATAGAGGACTACAAATCCCAGCACCACATTATACAGCAATGCAGAATATCGCCAGCTATAGAGGACTACAAATCCCAGCACCACATTATACAGCAATGCAGAATATCGCCAGCTATAGAGGACTACAAATCCCAGCACCACATTATACAGCAATGCAGAATATCGCCAGCTATAGAGGACTACAAATCCCAGCACCACATTATACAGCAATGCAGAATATCGCCAGCTATAGAGGACTACAAATCCCAGCACCACATTATACAGCAATGCAGAATATCGCCAGCTATAGAGGACTACAAATCCCAGCACCACATTATACAGCAATGCAGAATATCGCCAGCTATAGAGGACTACAAATCCCAGCACCACATTATACAGCAATGCAGAATATCGCCAGCTATAGAGGACTACAAATCCCAGCACCACATTATACAGCAATGCAGAATATCGCCAGCTATAGAGGACTACAAATCCCAGCACCACATTATACAGCAATGCAGAATATCGCCAGCTATAGAGGACTACAAATCCCAGCACCACATTATACAGCAATGCAGAATATCGCCAGCTATAGAGGACTACAAATCCCAGCACCACATTATACAGCAATGCAGAATATCGCCAGCTATAGAGGACTACAAATCCCAGCACCACATTATACAGCAATGCAGAATATCGCCAGCTATAGAGGACTACAAATCCCAGCACCACATTATACAGCAATGCAGAATATCGCCAGCTATAGAGGACTACAAATCCCAGCACCACATTATACAGCAATGCAGAATATCGCCAGCTATAGAGGACTACAAATCCCAGCACCACATTATACAGCAATGCAGAATATCGCCAGCTATAGAGGACTACAAATCCCAGCACCACATTATACAGCAATGCAGAATATCGCCAGCTATAGAGGACTACAAATCCCAGCACCACATTATACAGCAATGCAGAATATCGCCAGCTATAGAGGACTACAAATCCCAGCAATACATTATACAGCAATGCAAAATAATATGAAGCTACATACTCTGTGTTGCTCCGGGTTCCTGGACTGATGTCTCCAGGGTTTCAGGAGAGCTATGCAAGGTTTAAGGGGAGGCTGGTAGGGCCCTCAGGGGGCCAGTGCGGCTCTTTGGCGCACAGTGCGGGATCTCGGGTCCGCTGATTCAGGTCGATGAATTTGTGTCGGGCCGGCCTATTTTTTGCAGGGGCAGCATGGAGCGGGAGCACAGGCCTGGCAGGGAAGGAAAGGGGGGGGGGGGGAATGAGGGGGGGGACCTGGCAAAGCCTCTTCCTCACAAGCCCTGGGGCGTTGGTTGTGGGGGTCTGCTGGCAAGGGGGCTTATTCACATCAGGGTAGCCCTCTAATAAGTGATCAGGACTTTGCCCAATCATGGCTCTTACAGAGTACTGGGCCCTGATTGGGCAAAGTCTTGCACCTGACCTGTGGTCAGGTTCAAGGCTTTAGCCAATCAGGGCTTCACAAGGCGCATTGCTTTGCGGGGTTGCCGAACACACGAACTCACGCTTAACTCGGTCATCGTGCCCAATGCCTAATTGTAAGTAAAAGTGCGAGGTTTAAGGGGTGGCTGGGCCTGGTAGGGCTCTCAGGGGGCCAGTCCGGGCTCTCAGGGGGCCAGTCCGGGCTCTCAGGGGGCCAGTCCGGGCTCTCAGGGGTCCAGTCCAGGTTCTCAGGGGTCCAGTGCGGGCTCTCAGGGGACCAGTCCGGGCTCTCAGGGGTCCAGTCCAGGTTCTCAGGGGGCCAGTGCAACTCACTAAAAACGGACTGACTAAAAACAACGCCCCCGCCGTGCGGCCGAGATTGAGAGACAGAAACACAGACAGCCACTCTCTGCAAATCTGTCTCATGGTAAGGGAAATATGGTACAGCAAACCTGCACAGCTGGAAGGTAAACGTTATAATGGAAAGAGAAAGCATGGAGTAGATTCCGTGTAAGCCGGGCAGGGATGGAGGGGCCCCGGCTCCTGTCAAAGCCGCGCAGGGTTGGAGGGGGAGCGCTGATCCTTTCACTCATATAAGGTTACAGTGAGACGCCATGAGAAAATGCCCGGCCGTGCCTGGTATGATCCGCACAAAAGAGCCTCAGTTCTCCCCCGCAGATTGTTCACATCTACAGGCCCCTTCCCATCTAGATTAGGGGGGAGGGGCGCCCTGCCTCCTCCATGTACAATGACATCCATATTGTATTATAATTACAAATAATAGAAAATAATTCATCCGTCTGATCTCCTTACACTGGTGGTCAGTGAGGTGCCCTCCTTACACTGGTGGTCAGTGAGGTGCCCTCCTTACACTGGTGGTCAGTGAGGTGCCCTCCTTACACTGGTGGTCAGTGAGGTGCCCTCCTTACACTGGTGGTCAGTGAGGTGCCCTCCTTACACTGGTGGTCAGTGAGGTGCCCTCCTTACACTGGTGGTCAGTGAGGTGCCCTCCTTACACTGGTGGTCAGTGAGGTGCCCTCCTTACACTGGTGGTCAGTGAGGTGCCCTCCTTACACTGGTGGTCAGTGAGGTGCCATGCCGCTTGTAACATGCACACATTAACACTGGTACCGTATATAGTAGCGGCCCCCACGGGACTAAAAAATGTGTCCAGTGGCCCCCGACTAAATTGAGTTTGAGACCCCTGGTCTAGGAGGAACCCCTAGCAAGCTCTGGAGGACCCCGGCTCGGGAAAGGTGGGTGGAGAGTTGAGCTTTAATCCTTTCTTAATATTCCCTACTGAGAGTCTCCGGGAGAGAAATCACGAGAAGGAAGAAAATTAGTTTTCTAAGCAGACAGAACGTTACGGAACTCTACAAAACGAAGGATTCTTCCTCAGACATTAGTTCTGCTTCAGCTCGTATCTGTGTGTAAACATCGGAACATCGATGGAAGTCATCTCAACGCTACAAACACTTTAATGTAACCACCAAACCCCAAACCGAGGAGTGGGCGGAGCCCCCCCAGAGATCGCGGAGCCTCTAATTTGAAACGTTTCTTCCGAATGAAAACATTAAAGTGAAATATAATTAGACGGAGACACGAGGACATCACATGGCTGGAAGACGGAACAGAGAATCGTTTGTACATGAAAAGCGAAATGTTTTCTGTAGTACCGGCCACTGCGGCAAGATCAGCTTCCTTTCAGTACGCTGTACATGGGGGCCAGGCCTCTGCCCATCCTACAAACATATCCACTAAGCCTATGGACCTGCTGGGCTGGAGTGATGGGGTCAGGTCTTTGCCCACCCTCCAAACATATCCACTAAGCCATGGACCTGCTGGGCTGGAGTGATAGGGTCAGGCCTCTTCCCACCCTCCAAACATATCCACTAAGCCGTGGACCTGCTGGGCTGGAGTGATAGGGTCAGGCCTCTGCCCATCCTGCAAACATATCCACTAAGCCATGGACCTGCTTGGCTGGAGTGATAGGGTCAAGCCTCTGCCCATACTCCAAACATATGCACTAAGCCCATGGACCTGCTGGGCTGGAGTGATGGGGTCCGGCCTCTTCCCACCCTCCAAACATATCCACTAAGCTGTAGACCTGCTGGGCTGCAGTGATGGGGTCAGGCCTCTTCCCACCCTCCAAACATATCCACTAAGCCTATGGACCTGCTGGGCTGGAGAGATGGGGTCAGGTCTTTGCCCACCTTTCAAACATATCCTCTAAGCCCATGGACCTGCTGGGCTGGAGCGATGGGGTCAGGTCTTTGCCCACCTTTCAAACATATCCATGGGCTTAGTATATATGTTTGGAAGGTGGGCAAAGGCCTGACCCCCATCACTCCAGCCCAGCAGGCCCATAGGCTGTGGGTGTGATTTGGGCTTGCCCATCATTAAAGTAGGCAAACCAAATGCATACTGAGGGAGGGGCTAACACTGTCACTGTTTCTTCCCCAAATGTGTCAAATTCTAATTTGGGACATTCTGGTGTAAAAAGTTCACAAAGTACAAATAGGGAGAAACATCAAAAAGAAGAAAAAGTACAAATTTGTCAGATGTAAATCTCGTCCTTTTATAAATCAGCCGATAATTTCCCTATAAGTGACTCCGGGGCAGATGTCAGCGTTCTATATAAAGTGTCACCTATAGAGAGGCCGTACGGATGTATTGTGAGAGCGCCGGACTCAGATGGCACCATTCACCGAACATACGCCCATCCATCACAGACACAACAATAGTCCTTCAGCTGTACTTCACGCTATCAATGCACACACACACTCACTGATATGGGTGACAAGAATACTAATATGTAGAATAACATCATATACATCATACATTTGTGTAAGGCGTTCACTTACCTGTGTAGACTATGATGTCATAACCTGAAACCAACATACATACATATACAAAACAACTGTTACAGAATGATACAGACCTGAGGTGTGCCATGGTCCGGGTGGACAGTAATGCCAAATAAGGGGGCAAACACAAACCATTTTAGAATAAATAAATATCTTTATTCGTAACCACCTTACATTGCAAGTTTTGAAAAGGTGTTGGCCATTTCCACGTGCGGAATTCGGTATGTACCTGTTGAAACAGGACAAATTCCGGGACACCATGCCTGGAGGCAGCCGAGGCGGCGCCAATACTGAAAGAATGCCCCGCATATAGCCTAGGATCTGCCCCTGACTGACTGATAAGCAAGCGCACATGACTGATGAGTTGATTCGCTGTCAGAGGAAAAGGCAGCACAGGACTAACCTCAGTCAGGCTGGACTGTCTGGACATGAGACTATCCAACACTGCTACCGGACACCAGGCGTTGCGTGAAGGAAACAACCTGATTTGCGTGGGGGCCCCCAACTTGATTCGTCTTGCAACGATCCAGATATAGTGAGTAAAAGTCGGGAAAACGTATTAGATGTTTCTTGAGTATGGGGTTGGACTTGTGGCTAGTACAGGTAAATTCCCCTGGTCTAAGAAAGCCATAAAACGCCAGGTATATTGATGCTTTTAAAACCAAACTCTGCATGACCCCAAACGGGGACCTATCTAACATGCCTGACCGGGCCTGAAACCTGTTTTGCCAGAAATAGGCAGTCTAGTATTATGCGTCAGGCAACCGGATTTCTGAATCCCCTTTAAGATGGCCCGGACGGGATGCGCCGAAAAGAGGGATTGTTTATCCGGGTATACTAAGCCCAAAAAGTGTTGAACACCTGCCAAGTATACCCGAATAGTGTTGTAAGACAGTTTGAGATCCGTATGACAGAACGCAATGAAAGCCAGAATATACGCTATGTTATTGGGGTCTGAAGTAAAGTGTTTGGACCGGAACACATTGAAAGTTTTCCGAGCTACTTTATAAGCTTTGCAGTATTGTTGGCAAGCGAGTTGGCAATAAGCTTAAAGTGACATTAAACCCTCAGATTTGTGAACATAAACCAATACTGTAATGTGCGCCGTACTGTAATCCATGGTAGTTTCCCTTCTCTTTGCTGCTCTTCCTTTTAAATCCGTATCTCTTCTCATGCTTGGAGAGAACTTCCCTTTTCAGCTGAGTGCCTCTTCCTGTAGTGCTGGCTCAGGTTGAAAACCTACACACAGACACCATGTATCCATTCCAGAGACAAGGCAGTCTGCTGCAAAACAGAAGTTCTGCCCCAGCATGAGAACATATACAGATTTAAAAGGAAGAGCAGCAAAGAGAAGGGAAACTACCATGGATTACAGTAAGGCGCACATTACAGTATTGTTTTATGTTAAAAAATCTGACGGTTTAATGTCACTTTAACTGCGTCACGTTGATGCACCTCTAATCCAGTACTAGTAGATGGAAAGCCGGCACTGGCGTGGGAACCACATCCGCATCTGGTGTCAGTTGGAAAAAGGCCTGAAATTGTAATCGGGACAAAGCATCAGCAGCTAAGTTATGCACACCAGGAATATAATAGCAGATGATGTTGAAGTTATGCTGAAGTGACAGCCATATTAATCTACGGAGAAAGGACATAATCACCAGGTTCTTGGACCTACCCTTGTCGATAATGTCTGCAGTCGCTAAATTATCCGTGTGGAATGTTACCGTTTGTCCCGCCCAGGACGGGCCCCAGGCTTTGGCTGCCGCTACGATGGGGTAAATTTCAAACAAGGAGGATGTCTGTAAAAAGGACGGTATGCTCCTTACCTCCATTGGCCAAAGGCTAGCGAACCAATGATGGCCAAAAATGGCTGCAAAGCCTGAAGATGCTGCCGCATCCGTGACTACTTGGGGCGACATATGTGAGGCTTGGGGAATAAACAGGGAGATCCCGTTCCAATGTTGCAAAAATTCATCCCACGTCACTAAATCAGCCCGCCCAGCCACATCGATATGGATTAATGACTCCTGCTCAGAAGCCGTGGGTAACAACGCTAGGAGCCTTGAAATGAATGCTCTACCCTGAGGAATAATGCGCATAGCGAAATTCAACATACCTAGTACTGACTGTAACTGCTTCCTGGTAAATGTAGGAGATATAACTAGCGAATGCATAGTATCTCTGATTCTATCCAACTTATCCTGTGGTAGCCGAGCTTGCATGGCAGTTGTGTCCAAGATGACTCCTAAAAAAGTTATGACCTGGAGTGGCCCATCCACCTTGTGGGGAGCAACTGGAACATTGAGCATCTTGAAGGTGTTCAACAAGATAGCGAGATCCTGCGGTACTCTGCCAGGAGACTCTATGAGCAAGAAGTCATCCAAGTAATGCAAAACCCTTTGACAATGCACATGATGCACGAGTATCCAATGCAGCGCCTGCGCAAACGTGTCAAATAGCCACGGCCTACTTTTGGAGCCAAACGTAAGTTTGGTGGCGAAATAGTATGCCTTCCTCCATCTAATCCCATGCCATTGCCATAACGATGGTTTAATAGGCAGCAGTTTGAAAGCGTCCGAAATGTCAGCTTTGGATAACCATGAATCTCTGCCCGCCTCCAAGATATATCGTACCGCCTGGTCCACTGAGGAGTATTTGAGAGAGAATTCTTCAGATGGTATTAACGCATTTAAACTTGGAACCTGGATAGAATGAGGGGCTGACAAGTCGTAGATCAACCGATGTTTATTAGAGAATTTGCCACATACCAATCCGATAGGACTGACTCTCCACATATAAAAGGGGGGTTCGGCAAAGGGGCCTATGATAAAACCCTTACCTTTGCCCCCCGTTCACATTGAGCGATTTAACGCGCGGTAATTCCCGCGATATCGCGGCAAATTACCGCGCGATATCGCGCTCCAATGCAATCCAATGGGGCAGCTCCTCTTAGCTGCTCCTGGGGCCTGTACACCTGGCCTCCTCTGCTGCCGGACTGGCTGGAAGTGACGCGATGTCACTTCCAGACAGTCCGAGATCAGAAGAGCAGCAGTTACGATGGGGCCCGGCCCCCTCCTCACCTGTCACCGTCGACCGATACTCATGAAAGGCTCCCAGGCGGGCCCCCCAGGCTGCCTGGGCCCCTTACATGAGTACCGGCCGTATCCCCCCTGATGGCGGCCCTGCTAGGCAGCGTGAAGCCGGCTTCCCAGTCAATGAAGTCACACGGCTTCAAGCTCCCTCGTGGCACTGCATGGCAGCAGAACCTCCCTCTGACCGGCAGTTGCGGTATTGGAGGTAAGTATCTGAGCATTTGGGACGAGTACTAGTATCGGCACCAATACCGATATCAGTATCGGTGCATCCCTATACTGTACAACATAATATAGACTCTCACTTGTTGTGAGTTGTCACCAGAACATAAATAGATGCAAAATCTTCCAATGGGAACACTAGTTCTGGTGACCACCAGGGATTTTCCTCACTTTGGAGGGATTTCCTCTCACTTCCTGTTGTGTTTATTGGACAGGAAGTGAATGAAATCTCCCCAATGGGAGATAGCAAAAAAGTTGACAAGGATTATAACTTAGCCTACCTCATCCAAAATTTGATAAAAATAAGTTTTGGCTTTGATTCTATTTTAAGGAATACATTCACCTTTGGGAGCGTATTTCCTGTTACGCCCACATTCAGGATGTTACATAAAACATGATCACACCCCCCACCCCCCTCCCAACGCATCTCCCTGCAGGTTGCTGCTCTTCTCTGAACTCGGTGCGGCTGTGCATGGCTCCGCCCCAAACACCTGCATCATTCATTCACAGATCCTTTAACACGTGTAGCCAACCACTTGTCCTCCAGCTGTGGTGAAACTACAAATCCCATGATGCATCTCTCTACGGGAGTCATGTCTGTGGCTGTGAGAATGTTGCAATGCCTCATGGAATTTGTAGTTCCACCGCACAGCTGGAGGACCGGCATTTGGCTACCCCCTGCTTTAGCAGGATCTGTGACTAGAGGAACTACAAGTCCCGTCAGCCACCACAGCAGAGGATCTTCTAGTTCTCAATGGCATACAAGTGCGGTGACATCACTGTAGTCCATTCCGTTCTTCCTTCTGTCCATGTTACTGAATGACCTCGGCACAGACAAGGACGGAAGGAAGACTCTGCAGAAGGCAGAGCATTGCACCCGCCATCCAATGATCACATTGGTGATGCTTTACTGGCTCCAATGCAAAAAATAATAAATAATAAATACAGATTGTTTTCTGTTATGAAGAATTCTGCATTGATTTTTTTTTTCTTGTCCAAAAAGTGGACGTTACCTTTAAGTCCGATTGTTACAGAGGGAAGTTTACTGACAGTGAGAAGTAACTGATACATTGTATGTCAGCACAACATGAAATCTGATACATTGTAACTATAGAGAGAGACCCGATTATTCCTCCTCCTCTCATACTTCCTCATGTCCCATTATTATAAGGGATCCACTGATACTGATCCCGGCAGTGGCGTAACAATCGCCATAGCGACCCATGTGGCCAATATGGGGCCCGGGGCACAGGGGGGGGGCCTGGCCAGATGCCGTGCGGACCACCTGGGTCGCTATGGCGTCTTATGCTGGTGGCTTCCGCTGACAGTGACCTGTGCAGAAGCGCGTTCTTCTCACAGCCGCTGCGGAGTTAATGAGAGCCAGCCGCGGCGGTGTAGCAGGCTAGACCTGGCAGTGGAGGAGGAGGCGGGGCCCGGTGACGGAGAAGGAGGTGGGCCCAGTGACGGAGAAGGAGGCGGGCCCAGCGACGGAGGAGGAGGCTGGGCCCATCAGCGATCATGTGGGAAGAGGAGGCGGACAGGTAAGGAGTGTGACCAGCCCACCTGAGGGTGACCCTGCAGAGCCCACCATAGAGGGTCTATGGTGGGCTCTGCAGGGTCACTCTCAGGTGGGCTGCTTGGGATCTCAAGTGGGCTCCGCAAGTGGCATAACTAGAAGTCACAGCCAGGGCCCCATACAAAATTTTGCCATGGGGCCCTGTGATTTCTAGTTACGGCCCTGGATCCTGGCAATAATATCAGTGCTGATACTGGGCATTGTCACGAGTACTCGGACCCCGATACCCAAAACCGATACCGGCGCTTTCATTTTTTTACTAAGATTCGACTGCCTTACGTCCCGCGCTTGCTAGGGACCCAGCGGCAGGCTTTTTGGGGAACTACATGGTGCCTGTGAACAGCGCATCCACCGGCTTGAACATCTCCCCGTCTTGAGACTCTTCACACAACTGCCCCTCCTGAGACCCTCTGCCCGAGACATCAGGCCAGCACCCCGGAGTAGAGCGGCAGCCAGAGTATGTACAGAATTCATATAATATTCTGCATTGCTGTATAATGTATTGCTGGGATTTGTAGTCCTATAAAGATGGTGGTATTCTGCATTGCTGTAAAATGTATTGCTGAGATTTGTAGTCCTCTATAGCTGGTGCCATTCTGCATTGCTGTATAATGTATTGCTGGGATTTGTAGTCCTCTATAGCTGGTGGTATTCTGCATTGCTGTATAATGTATTGCTGGGATTTGTAGTCCTCTATAGCTGGTGGTATTCTGCATTGCTGTATAATGTATTGCTGGGATTTGTAGTCCTCTATAGCTGGTGGTATTCTGCATTGCTGTATAATGTATTGCTGGGATTTGTAGTCCTCTATAGCTGGTGGTATTCTGCATTGCTGTATAATGTATTGCTGGGATTTGTAGTCCTCTATAGCTGGTGGTATTCTGCATTGCTGTATAATGTATTGCTGGGATTTGTAGTCCTCTATAGCTGGTGGTATTCTGCATTGCTGTATAATGTTTTGTTGAGATTTTTAGTCCTCCATAGTTGGTGGTATTCTGCATTGCTGTATAATGTATTGTTAGGATACGTAGTCTTCTATAGTTGGTGATATTCTGCATTGCTGTGTAATGTATTGCTGGGATTTGTAGTCCTCTATAGCTGATGGTATTCTGCATTGCTGTGTAATGTATTGCTGGGATTTGTAGTCCTCTATAGTTGGTGGTATTCTGCATTGCTGTGTAATGTATTGCTGGGATTTGTAGTCCTCTATAGTTGGTGGTATTCTGCATTGCTGTATAATGTATTGCTGGGATATGTAGTCCTCTATAGTTGGTGGTATTCTGCATTGCTATATAATATATTGCTGGGATTTGTAGTCCTCTACAGCTGGTGGTATTCTGCATTGCTGTATAATGTATTGCTGGGAATTGTAGTCCTCTATAGATGGCGATATTCTGCATTGCTGTATAATGTGGGGCTGGGATTTGTAGTCCTCTATAGCTGGTGGTATTATTCTGCATTGCTGGATAATGTATTGCTGGGATTTGTAGTCCTCTACAGCTGGTGGTATTCTGCATTGCTGTATAATGTATTGCTGGGATTTATAGTCTTCCATAGCTGGTGCCATTCTGCATTGCTGTTTAATGTATTGCTGGGATTTGTAGTCCTCTATAGTTGGCGGTATTCTGCATTGCTGTATAATGTATTGTTGGGATTTGTAGTCCGCTATATCTGGTGGTATTCTGCATTGTTATATAATGTATTACTGAGGTTTGTAGTCCCTGTGCAGATTGGAGTCAGTGGCAGAACTACCAGGGGTGCAGTTTGTAGCGCAGCCAGCTGCATATACTGTGAATGAGCCCTAAAGGTGAACTCCATGTTTCA
>NW_017307191.1:254804-257959 GCF_000935625.1 Nanorana parkeri
GGGCAGTTAATTTCTTTATTGTAGTTTTTTGCGGCTTCACGGACGCACGCAATTTTAACGCTTGACATGTTTGGTATCTATTCACCCGGCGTGACCCCGTCTTTTATATTTTACCCAAAAATTGGGCATTATATTCTGTTTCTGTGCACTAAATTTTAATTTAGTGCATTTTATCCTAAAAATACCAGTTTGTTAAACATTTGCGAAAATACCGTGCAACGTAAAAAATTGCAACCAGCATCTTATTATTCTACAGGGCCTCAGCTTTCTGAAAATATTTCGTTGTTTGGGGGTCTGAAGCGGTCTTCTAGCTGAAAATTCAGACTTTGTCATGTGTGCGCAAATGTAAGAAATTGCTCCGGGCAGCAAATGGTTAAGCCAATCGACATCCCCCCACCCCACCCCCACCCTTCAGACGGGGACACACCCAGGAAGCAGGAAATGTGACTTTCACTCAACATTCACCCATGGCGAATCAATCACTGCCGTTCAAAGCATGTGCACCTGCAGTGAATGTTTGGTGAATGTCAGATCCGATGTGCTGTTTGCTGGGGAGCAGTGATGACATTCACCGTCGGCGTAGCGGACGCGTCACGTGAACCGCGATGCCGCCGCTCATGCGAGCCCCATCAATCAGGTGAACCGAACATCGATCTCCTATTGGCTCCCATTGGGTCTGTTTGTTATCCAATTGGAAGAATTTTATTCTATAAGCAAAAAACTGTTGATCCCGCCAAAAAAGTTGAGCTCAATTCCATTGTTCCATATGGACTACAGAACCCCCCCCCCCACCCCTCTGCTATGTTATGGAGATAAGGAGAGGGGGAGGTGTTCTGTAGTCCTTTGCTTAGGTGACAACTCTGCTACTCCATAGGTACAGCACATTGAGTGTTGTCACCCCGGAAACGGGAAGTGTGTTTACTGCCAGAAATCTTGAGATATGTTTCGTTGTTCCATGTGGACTGCAGAACATCTTCCCCTCTGTTATGTTATGGAGATGAGCAGAGAGGGAGGTATTCTGTAGTCCTTCCCCCAGGGTGACAACGCTGCTACTCTTTGGATTCAACATAGTAAGTGTTGTCACCCTGGGACAGGAAGTGTGTTACTGGCGGGATTACCAGGTGTAAATAAAAAACCTGTTGATCCTGCCAGAAATCTTCAGCTCAGTTCCATGTGGACTACAGAATACCCCTCTGCTATGCTAATGAGATGAAAGGCTGAGGTGTTCTGTAGTCCTGTGCTCAGGTGACAGCGCAGTGAGTGTTGTCACCCTGAGCACAGGAAGTGTGTTACTGGCGGGATCACCGGGTGGAAATAAAAAACACCTGCTCATCCTGCCAGAAATCTTCAGCTCAGTTCTATTGTTCTACAGAATACCCCTCTGCTATAGACATGAAAGGGGATGTGTTCTGTAGTCCCATGCTTGGGTGACAACGATGCTCCTCTATAAATGCAGCACAGTGAGCGTGGTCACCCTGGGACAGGAAGTGTGTTCTAACGGGATCAACAGGTGGAATAAAAGGAAAAGCCAATGCAGCCGCGGCATTCGAGGACAGGAACGCTGCCACATGTTCGGATACACGCGGGTTGCCGGGTCGCCGAGAGCGGTGACATCATCACCGAATAGTCGTTCCCCTTCGGGACAGAATTCTCATTCTTACATTCTTTGTGTCTTGTGAATTCTGAATGAGAGTCGTGCGTTGTCACCCCCCTCAGCCCCGACTGACCTGGTCCCGGAGACGTCCGATGTCATGGGTCCCCCTCGGCTTGCTGCGGATGGAGAGCGTGTCCGGGAAGGAACGGATCTGATCCACCCCGGGCTCCGTGCACTACATTCCTCCCCTCAGCTCCTGGACCGCGTCCAAAGGGGCCCCCCTCCCACCGCCGGCCCTCTCCCTCCCTCCACCCATTGGCCGCCAGCCTCCAGTCAGGAGATCCGAGGCTGTGAGGGAGCCCTTTGTATGGTTGTCACCCGGGGCCCCATCGTTGAGCCCCCCTGGTCCACACCCACCATTGTGAGCCCCAAAGCATCCGACTCCTGAATAATGAGAGCCGCCTTACCCTCCACATTCACCCAACATTCACTGCCCTATCGCAGACTATTCCACCAGACCTGCAGAACATCGCTCCGTCCCATCTCCCCCCTGACAGATACATATTGATTTATTCTGCAGATTATTCCACCACTGACCCCTCTAGAGACCTGCAGAACATTGCTCCATCCCATCTCCCCCCTGACAGATACATATTGATTTATTCTGCAGATTATTCCACCACTGACCCCTCTAGAGATCTGCAGAGCATTGCTCCGTCCCATCTCCCTCCTGACAGATACATATTGATATATTCTGCAGATTATTCCATCACTGACCCCTCTAGAGATCTGCAGAACATTGCTCCGTCCCATCTCCCCCCTGACAGATACATATTGATATATTCTGCAGATTATTCCACCAGTGACCCCTCTAGAGATCTGCAGAACATTGCTCCGTCCCATCTCCCCCCTGACAGATACATATTGATATATTCTGCAGATTATTCCACCACTGACCCCTCTAGAGATCTGCAGAACATTGCTCCGTCCCATCTCCCCCCCTGACAGATACATATTGATATATTCTGCAGATTATTCCATCACTGACCCCTCTAGAGATCTGCAGAGAATTGCTCCGTCCCATCTCCCCCCTGACAGATACATATTGATATATTCTGCAGACTATTCCATCACTGACCTCTCTAGGGATCTGCAGAACATTGCTCCGTCCCGTCTCTCGCAGGGCGGGCCGTATCTGGGTCACTGGTTGCAGGTTACAAGATGTTTGTGGTTTGGAGGACGGAATACATTATAGTACAAAGTGTCTCCAGTAATTATGGGGATGTAAAGTGTCCTTTGTTTTCTGTTCTCATGAACAAGACAAGAAAGGCTTTTCTTAAAGGGTCTGTCCACCCAGAGTCCTCCATAGAGGAAGGAGCAGAGTCCTCCAGCAGTGCAGAGTATACCAGGAGAGGAGAGTTATAGAGGAAGGAGCAGAGTCCTCCAGCAGAGCAGAGTATTTCAGGAGAGGAGAGTTATAGAGGAAGGAGCAGAGTCCTCCAGCAGAGCAGAGTATTTCAGGAGAGGAGAGTTATAGAGGAAGGAGCAGAGTCCTCCAGCA
>NW_017307191.1:258245-266568 GCF_000935625.1 Nanorana parkeri
GGGGGGGGGGGGGGTCAGTAGTACTCTCAGTCTTCGCACTCCATCTCTGGAATGTGGGTGTGCGGGGTCAATGTTCAGACACAAAATATTTTTCTCACACAATACCCAAATGCCTCCACCTCCTGGGGACCGGTGTGTGCCCCTCCTGGGGATCGGTGTGTGCCCCTCCTGGGGATCGGTGTGTCCCCCTCCTGGGGACCGGTGTGTGCCCCTCCTGGGGACCGGTGTGTGCCCCTCCTGGAGACTGGTGTCTCCCCTGTCCTGGGGACCGGTGTGTGCCCCTTCTGGGGACCGGTGTGTGCCCCTCCTGGGGACCGGTGTGTGCCGCTCCTGTGCCCCCGGGGGCTTCTTTTTACATAAAACCTTTCCTTTTTCATTACATATCTTACCTGGTGTTGTCATCACTGGGTCTCTGCTCCTCTCTATGCAATGCAGGCAGATCGTGGCTGGGGGACGGGCCGGCTGGATGCTGTACATAGCTTCCTGAAAACATCACACTGCCCTGCCTCAGTAGCCTTGATGCAGGCAGCGGGAGGAGCTATGCAAATATCAAAATACCTTGATGGGTTTGGGTGTTAGTCTGGAGGAGTGGGCGTTCCTAGTCCGGCTGTATTTGCATACAGACTGCCCACATGTGTCACTGAGCTTCCATGATTGCATGGCTGTAATCCAATGAATTAAAGGGGTGGGGCCAGGGACAGTCAGGCTGGGGAGGAAAGTGATAGGTGATGCTGGCTCTGGGGAGGAGTTATGCAAATTTCAAAATGCATTGATGGGTTGGGTGTTAGTCTGGAGGAGTGGGCAGTTCTAGGCAGTATGTATTCGCATACAGACTGCCCACATGTGTTACTGAGCTTCCATGATTGCATGGCTGTAATCCAATGAATGAAAGGGGCGGGGCCAGGGAAAGTCAGGCTGAGGAGAAAAGTGATAGGTGATGCTGGCTCTGGGGAGGAGTTATGCAAATATCAAAATGCCTTGATGGGCATGTGTCAGTCTGAAGCAGTGGGCGTGCCTAGGCAGGGTGTATTTGCATGCAGACCACCCTAGGTAACACCCACATTTGGTGCTGAGCCTCCGTGGTTGAAAGACCTGAGATCCAATGAATGGAAGGCGCAGGCTGTCTGGAACCTGACCACAAACTCTGTGCAGACTGAGATGTCGCCATATTGGGAGAAGACATTTTCTGGTCGTTCTGTGGAGAGGAAACTTTGAGCAGGATTATAGGGATTCCATCAACCTCTGAATAAAACTCTTGAATCTTCCATGTGATCTCCATGGGGATGATTCACGTATGAGTTTGTATATATTGAAACACAACAGCAGCATTCCGCAGCAGGTGGGAGAAGAGAGAAGATGTTCCCGTCAGAGATAAGACCTCTGTGGGTGGACTCGGCTCTCCGGGGTATCCAATTCTGCCACGCGGCATTTCTGTGCCGGGATATATGGGGGCCGATTCATATCAATTAATGATCCGTGACCTGATCTTCTGACGTCCTGTCAAGTTGATGCAAGTTCAGACGTTTCTGTCTGTCAGTACTGTCCTGCCAGAAGGTGCTTGGCATTGGCGGTACTATCGCCATAGCAACCCAGGTGGCTGCTATGGGGCCCGGGGCACAGGAACAAAGTGGTCTCTCTGATGCCACGCAGCTCACCTAGGTCACTATGGCATTGGAGGCTCCAGGACTGTCACTGGTGGCTGCGAGGAGGAACACGCCGCTGTCCAGATCACTGACAACCTGTCAGTGATCTGTGCAGTGGTGCGTTCCTGCTCACAGCCGTTGCTGAGTCAGTGACAGGTAGAGGAGGCCGGGGCCCAGCAGCAGTGGCGGTGGAGGAGGAGAAGGCCTGTTGGCAGCAGTGGCGCTGGTGGAAGAGAGTCTATGGTGGGCTTTGCAGTGTCACTCTCAGGTGGGCTGTGCGGGACCTCAGGTGGGCTGTGCGGGGTCTCAGGTGGGCTGTGCGGGGTCTCTGGTATGAGTGGGGTCTCTGGTGGGCTCTGCAGGATCTCAGGTGGGTTGTGCAGGGCCTCAGGTGGGCTGTGCGGGGTCTCTGGTGGGCTGTGCGGGGTCTCTGGTATGAGTGGGGTCTCAGGTGGGCTCTGCAGGATCTAAGGTGGGTTGTGCAGGGTCTCAGGTGGGCTCTGCAGGGTCTCAGGTGGGCTGTATGGGATCTAAGGGGGGCTGTGCTGGGTCTCAGATGGGTTGTGCAGGGTTTCGGGTGGGCTCTGCAGGATGTCAAGTGGGCTGTGTGGGGTCTCCGGTATGTGTGGGGTCTCAAGTGAGCTCTGCAGGATCTCAGGTGGGCTGTGCGGGGTCTCAGGTTGGCTCTGTATGGTCTCCGGCGGGCTCTACAGGGTGTTAGGTGGGCTCCGTAGGGCCTCTGGTGGGCTGTGCAGTGTTTCAGGTGGGCTCTGCAGGATCTCAGGTGGGCTGTGCAGGGTTTCAGGTGGGCTCTGCAGGATCTCAGGTGGGCTGTGCAGGGTCTCAGGTGGGCTCTGTGTGGTCTCCGGCAGGCACTGCAGGGTGTCAGGTGGGCTCCGCAGGGCCTCTGTTGGGCTGTGCGAGGTCTACGGTGGGCTCTGCAGCAGTCAGTGGGGGAGTGATCTGTTCTTCGGCTCTGACGTCAGAGCCAGCGGGAGCAGAGCTGAAGAGAATGAGACAGCGCAGGCACGGAACATGTTCTGGAGGTAGGTACTTTTTTTTGTGGGGGGAAAAAAAAATGGTGCCCAGTGATTTCTAGTTACGCCCCTGTGCTTTGGGGTGCCATTCAGAATAAATGTCAATGTACCAGCACACCTATCATGTGGTGCATGGTGTTGTGCAATAAACACACGGATGCTGCGCCCTTAGCGCAATGCTCTAGTGTGCACCGGCCCTTAGCATTGTATAGTCTTCCGGTTGTGTTGGTTGTCTCTTGTGCTTTATCCAACTGCGCCAGGAACGTGCAATCTACTAATCATCTGTGAGATGGAAACGTGACCGGTCCCCTTGAACCCTGGGAAGGTTTAACAAGACTGCAAATGTCCGGCGGAGAACGAGAAGCTGCAGCCATGTTAAGCCGTGGCTGAGACCTTCCGGCCGCCTGGGTCCTCGTCCACAAATCTCATTAACATTCAGTGTTCCTGCTCCGAGAGGCATCGCCAAGGGAACCCGGGCAGCCGTCTCTGTGCTGGGGAATGACGCCAACTTCCACAAATCTTTCCTGTGAAAGGCCCACTCCCTGGCTGCAGAATGCAGAGCCTAATCCGCGCAACCTTCACGCCCTCCTTCTTAAAGGGCATGTCAACATTTGGTCCCAAACTCTCCAGCTACATTCAAGATCTTTGAGGAGACCATTTATAAAATTGCAGTAATCCGAAACCCGGGCTGGTTCTGTGGTTTCTGGGTGTGATGCGCTGGTCGCGGCTCCTAGTAGGTACAGGCCGGGTAAATGGTTCTGAGTGCGGGGAGGCAGGATGGCAGCTAGATGGTGCCGTGCAGAGCCGTGCGGCGCTGGGGAGGAGAGCACTCAGAAGCATTTACACCCCTCGTTACACACACCACTTGGGCTCTCTCTCCCATTCCTCCCTGCTCTACTGAGAGACATCCATCCGAGGGCAAAGCAGTCAGCTGCCCTCTCACACTCACCACCCGGGATTCGGGCTGACACCGTCACGGTGCAGTGTAAATCTCCACACCGCCAAAAGTTTCATCCTTTGATTTCCTTACCTACCAGTGACACACAGCAGCTTTCCCTCCGTTACCACCCCCAGCCCTCCTGGGATGTAGGGACACTGCCACACAGAACCATCTCTCCATTTGCTGACATTCCCAATACCCACTCCACATCCAGCGCAAGCAATTCGCAATTGGCCAAGGCCAGCTAAACACCCCATGACCAAGCACCCAGCACCATCCCCACCTCTTCATTCACAGCCCTTAAGGCTCAATAGAAAACCACTGGCCAGAGCCTACGGGAACAGGAAAAGAGGAGAATCCTTTCAATGGGACATCTGCGACAGTCTATGGTTTGTTCCTCTCTTCTCCATCAATGGAATGTGGATAGGAATTCCAACATCCTCTTGTACAATGCAGGACCAGTGGCCATTTCATCAGCATTGTATATGATGATGTCGGCGTGAAGAGCAGCAACAAGACTGGTTGGAGACTGGAAAGAAGGGTGGTTTTGGGGATAAATTTGTCACAACTGGCATGAAGGCCCCGAGACCTTGGATGAAGGTACTCACTGCCCCATGTTAGGTCAACTGCTGTAATGTTATTAGAAGACATGAATAAATCAACAGACTGAAAAAAGTTGAGGCTGAAGCTGGGCTTTACCTGTAGAAGATGGGAACCAGAGTGGATCAAGTATCTCCTAAGTTAGGTCAAGGACAATATGCTCAGGAAATGTTGGTGAGCTCACTTAGCAAAAAGAGTTAACTTGGAGGTTGACTCGCACTATAAGTGGTGAGCAGTCATGGTGGTCAGCAGGTGGAGGAGTTGAGTGGTCCTACAGATCAGGGTGTGAGACACATGGGTTTAATTTGAAGAACACCATCAGTAAGCGATCACAAGCAAAGCATGAAGGGTGGTTTAACCAGTTGACATCCGCGGTGTTAAACCCCCTTCCCATCCAGGCTATTTTTCAGTATCAGCGCTGCGGTACTTTGACTGACATTTATTACGCACGCTGGCGCATGCGACACATATTTACGTTTATATGTGCGTAAACGAAGGGGGGAACTTAAACATTGGGGGCGGGGTTTACTTTTTTTTGTGACTTTTATTTTTTTAACTTTTTTTATTTATATAGATTTTTTTTTTACACTTATTGTTATTGCTATTACATAGGGGGATACCATCCCCCTATATAATAGCACAGGTACACTGACAGGTCCTCTTTATGGAGACATTAGGGGTCTCTAGACCCCTAATGTCACCTGGAGACCCCAAAAGAAGCTGATGAAGCACAGATTTGCTTCATCAGCTTCTTCTCTCTGGCAGTAGGAGCCAGATGACTGACAGGTGAATGCGGAAGTGATGTAATACACATCACTTCTGCATTCACACTACAGAGGGAGAACAGCAAGGAGCTGATCTCCCTCCCTCCCTCCCTCCTTCCTTCTCCTGACGCCCTCCCGAGCCGGTCCCGGGCCGCAGATGGGCTAGCGGATCTCGGGATTAAAGGTGAGGGGTCAGGAGGGGGGAGATGGCGGCACTCGCGATGGGGGGGGCACTCCGAAATTCACGCCATACAACCGATCGGTGGCTATAGAGCCGCCGATCGGTTGTATGTGAAACAGCCGCTAAAGGCTGTAGTAACGAGCGGGTCTTTCCTGCCCAGGGGCACGCGCGAGCAGGAAAAAAATGCCGTCTGGCGCCGGTAACCCGCTGATGCGAGTCTGCCGTCCGTCCGTTTTTTCTTAATGGGCGGACGGCAAGAGGTTAAGGAATCAATTTGTCACAACTGGCAGAGATGAAGGCCCTGAGACCATGGATGACCCTGTGTTAGATCAATTGCTGTAATACTATTAGAAGACATGAAAGTATCAACAGACTGAGAAGTTGGGCTTTAAGGGCACACACTCAAAGACCTTCACTTGTAGAAGGTGGAAACCAGAGCCGATCGAGTAGCCTCTAAGTTGTCCCATCAAGGACAGCTGACCACACATGCTTAGGGAATGGGTGGTGAGAACATTTAGCAAGAAGAGTCAACTTGGCAAGGCTGAACTGGACTGTAAGTGGTTGGCATGGTGGTTGGCAGGTAGAGGAGTTGAATGGTCCCACAGATCAGGGTGTGGGGTACAAGGGTTTAATTTGAAGAACGCCATCAGTAAGGCCTTGTTCACACCAAATGCAGACCAGATCCGGTCAGGTTTCTGCACACGCAGTGCAGTGGGTTGTGCCGCGTTTTAGAGGCGTTTTTGATGCGTTTAGGGCCAGTTTTGGTTAAAAAATATATATATATATTTTTTTTAAGTTTAACATGGGCTTTCAGGCACTTGCATGCGTTTTAGATGCGTTTTTGATGCGTTCCAGACCAGATCCAGAGCAGGTAAAATAGGGCTTGCTGCATTTTTTTCATCCGGTCTGGATCTGGTCTGGATCCGCACGCTGCGATGTGAACTGGAGGGCAAAATACCATAGGAATACATTGGACGCAGTTTTGATCCAGTCTGCACCTGCTCTGGTCCGGATCTGCTCCGCGCTTGGTGTGAACAAGCCCTAAGCAACCGTATGTGGTGCCAATTTCTAGGGGCTTTCCCTGACAATACCTACTCAGAAACCAGACTGGTCACATTGTTGCTTTTTAATACTGGAAGAAAAGTTATTGTTTTCTGCCATTCTGATGTTATCTGAAAATCAAGAGACATCTTGGTGAAGTTCCTTACCCTTAGGTGAAAGCTTTGTGAATCTTGGTTGAAAACATTGACAACTAGACCCCATAATATAAGTTTACAGGTGAAACTCGAATAATTAGAATATCGTGCAAAGTTCATTTCACTAATGCAACTTAAAGGTGAAACTAATATATGAGACTCATTACATGCAAAGCAAGATAATTCAAGCCGTGATTTGTCAGGCATTGTGATGATTATGGCTTACAGCTCATGAAAACCCCAAGAACCCCAAATCCACAACCTCAAAAAAGTAGATTATTACCTGCAATCAATAAAACAAGGATTGTACATAGAACAATATCGGACCTCTGACAAGTACAAGCATGCATATGTACTCAGTACTTGGTTTGGGCCCCTTTTGCAGCACTTACTGCAATTACTTTTGCACGATATTCTAATTATTTACAATACACTTTACACTTTACAATAAAGAAATAAAACTGATCCAAAACCTTTATAGTTTCCCTTTAAAAATTTGCCGACACAATCTTCTGCTCCTTGGTTTTCTTCAGCTCATGGCCAAATCATCCCGGTATTGGAGGAAAAGGTGAAGGTTGTGGTTTGATCTCATATAACCACCCATCATCTTTGACTCTGGACTGCCAGTGCATCTCCTTCCACCGCTTGCAGAAGTCTATCAAGGTCTCCATTTTGGAGCTCTTGGCATCCTGCCGGCCGGACAGGGACAAGAAAATGTTAATAAGCAGACCTTCCAAATATTTAATATCAAGCCGGCGAGACTTTGTCTTCTCCACAGCGGGATCCTTCCGACAGAAGTCCTCTGAGGTGGGAACATGACGTTGTGGAGCTCGAAGCCAAGTTTACATTTTATTATACACAAAGCGACCAAAGATACGAGAAAAACAGACTTAGAAGCCGAGCGATCTCCTGGGCTTTCCATAAACAAAAACCTGAATCAAAATAACCTTTTCAAAGGCTGTCTCAAAAACATTTCCTTGGAAAAGAGATGAAAGTGGACGTTAGAACATTAGAAGGAACCTTGACTCTTTTTTTTTTTTTTTGCTTTTCAGACAGAATTTAATAATTGGGGCAAAAAAACATAGGACACAAAAAATAGAAATTCTAAGTAATATAAATACAAATAATATAAAAGAAAAGCACCTAATGTATTATAGAGACATAAAACTGAACTCCAGGTAGATACAGGAAAAGCCGATACTATATAAGAAGCAACATCTAAAATATATATACATGTTGCATTTCATATATTGTCATTATTTGTAGGATGATGTGCTTTTGGAATCGGTCGCTATAATGCAGGGGTCTCAGACTCAATGCACTCGGGGGGCCACTGGACACATTTTTTTTTTCTCCCATGGGGGCCGCTTGCCAAATCTCCTACTTTTCACACACGGAGATATGGACACATAGAAATACACACAAATGGAAATATCCACAACCCCCCACAACCAGAATTATACACTAATTTACAATAATAACCCATTCGTACCTGTATGTTTAGGTGTGATTAGGGATTCCTGCATCAGGAACTTGCTTATTCCTGCAGCAGGAATCCCTAATCTGGCGTTTACATGCAGCAGCTGTCACCCATTCAAGTTAATGATCAGGTGACAGCCGCTGCATGTAAACACCTGCACACCACATGTAATGGTATGTGATATGACTACATGTGGTTAGGAGTCAATCATTATCCCTGGATGTGCGATCGATGCGTACAGGGAGAATGATTCCTAACTGCATGTAATCATATCACATACCATTACATGCGGTGTGCAGGTGTTTACATGCAGCGGTTGTCACCTTATCATTCACTTGAATGGGTGACAGCTGCTGCATGTAAACGCCAGATTAGGGATTCCTGCAGCAGGAAAAGGCAAGTTTCTGATGCAGGAATCCCTAATCACACATAAACTGACAGGTGTGAATATGCTCCCCCTCTCCCAGGCCCCCCCCTGCAAA
>NW_017307191.1:267655-268584 GCF_000935625.1 Nanorana parkeri
CTACACCTGTTTTCCCCAAAAAATAATGTGCTCCCCCTGTTCCCCCACACAAAATATTCTACCCGTTTCCCACCAAAATAATATTTTCCCCCCACACATAAAATATACTCCCCCCGCACACGCAAAAAGAGAACAAATAGCCCCCTCACCTGCTTACGGTTTTGCAGGGAGGAGGCACATCATTAGCTGGTGATCGAGTGGTGATTAGTGAGGTCTGCTGCAGACATTACTAATCCACCCTTTCAGTCGGAGCTCAAAGCTCCGGACGAAAGGTAACTGAGCGCACAGCCAGCTGCAGCTCTGCATCTGACAGAGAAGCAGACCTGTAGCTGCTCCCGCAAGTCAGGTACGCGGTCCGTGACCATGTACATGACTTGTCAGCTGGCTGTGGCCCACATAGTAGGGGCGGTACTTTGAGACCCCTGCTACAATGGGTTTAGGTCCTTTGTTGTTTTCCTTTCAGTTGAACTAAAAGCCGATATTAAAAGACACAAATGAATGCAGTTTTGTAATTAAATGTGTGGGTTTTTTTAAAAATATAAGCGGTGTAAATACCTGAATTTGACTTGGTATCAGCCTCTTGCAACCGTCTGTACAGCAGAGCTCAGTCTGGGAGAGGTGGAAGCAGCACAAAGAATCAATCAGGTGAGCACTGTGCTCACGTGCTAACAAGAACCATGATGATGAGAGGAGAGAGCAGAGTGACAGATAGATGAGATCATCAGTTTTCTGTTACTTCTTTCACTGCCCCCAGTCACAGGCTGGGGGAGTGACAAGACCTGTAAGTTTAATTGAACTGTATCAGAGAAAAATCTCTGTGGCAGATCTGTGTAAATCTCAGGACTGGATAAACAGTAATACAAATGCTTAGGCTGGTAAAACAGCATTTGTATTTCATCTGTGCATTTATCCATGCCTAGATCACATTA
>NW_017307191.1:268611-269529 GCF_000935625.1 Nanorana parkeri
ATAGAAATGAGCAGAGCGGGAGGCAATCTGTAGTCCAGCATGGAAGAACTGGGCAGGGCTGACAACACACTGATTTGAGTGCTGCAGAGGCAGCGTGGTCAGCTAACTACAGGATTGTAGGAGTTCACTGGATTTCTGTCAGATCAACAGGTATTTTTCTGCAGTTGCAGAATTTTTAAACGGACAAAACATGGGGAAATGTATCAGGTCCGGATCAGGTGCAGATCTGCAGACGCGGTGCTATGTGTTTTTTTTTTTAAAAACAAACTTTATTCTGTTTTCTCAGCCCTACCCCAAGGGGCTCGGCCTTTTTTTCCACAGCATGAAATTTACACAGTATGAGGCTACTTACAGTAACCCCAACAATTGTACCAGAAATATCAAACTTAAACATTCCAACATTCCCATTATTCCCAAGCTGGTTGCCACTCTTACTTTAGTTATTGTATGCTATTAGAACATGCCAGTTACTACTCTTTTTTTTTTTACACTACGCTATTGTCTAGTCGTAGACTATCACTAAAGCCTCAGTTCGCGTCAGGGCACTTCCAGGACCCCCAAGCTCCCCGTCAGTTTTGCCTTGAGATACCAGTTCGAATACTTGAAGGGTTGCATTATTGTCACTAATTCCGTTGCATCATACGATGCTTCCAAGAAGTATTTCCACCGTTTGAAGAGCTTAGCAGTGAATGCATCAACATGCATTTCAGTTTCAAGTTTCTCCCTCAGGAACAAGATCCTCAATTCCGTGATGACGCTGGAGATTGGCGGGGTGGAGGATTTATTCCATGCTCTCATTATGCATCTTCGAGCCGCCAATAGGCAAAGATGCATCCAATCCTTGCCCCTTTGGGTTGAACAGTGAGGGTCTACTGCGGAATACTCAGGAGCGCTGAACAGATACAGCAGAGGATTCTG
>NW_017307191.1:271870-279393 GCF_000935625.1 Nanorana parkeri
GGAGGATTTATTCCATGCTCTCATTATGCATCTTCGAGCCGCCAATAGGCAAAGATGCATCCAATCCTTGCCCCTTTGGGTTGAACAGTGAGGGTCTACTGCGGAATACTCAGGAGCGCTGAACAGATACAGCAGAGGATTCTGCTTCGGTGTCCACCGTATGACTGTAGCTATGTATGTGGTAACACCTGTCCAGAACTGTCCCATTGACGGGCACGTCCATAGGCAATGAGCCAACGTGGGGCGGGAGAGACCGCATTTAGGGAACACTGATATGAGTCGTTGCTCCCCTGCTCCCGCCGGGAAAGTATGCCACATAGGCCCGATGCATTATTTTAAACTGGGTCACCCTCCAAGTTTCATTAGTGACCAGTTTGCGCATTAAGTTGTAACCCTCCACGATGTGCTCCACTAGATCCGGGGTGGGAAAGTCCTTAGCCCATTCTTTGATATTGGATGAAGATAAATTGGCAACGTAAGTTAGCTGTAACCCTGGGTATATGTCTGAGATGGAGTATCCCCCCCCTGATATGAGGGTGTCTAGAAACGTAGAGGCAAAGAGCTTTTTGGGGTCTCTTTTTGGGGAGAACATGCACCATGTTGTGCCAACTTGTAAGTAATATAGAAAATGAGAGGATGGTAATGAATACTGCTGTGCCAGTGCTGGGAAAGGCATAGGTATTTCCCTGAAACAGTTGTTTCCAATGAGTAAGCCCCTTCCTGTGCCATATCTTATAAGCAGCGTAGTCATTACCCTGAGGGAACATGGGATTCCCTAGCAGTGGGCACCACTTCGACACATAGGGCGATAGACCCAGCCGGCGTCTAACCACCTTCCAGGCTAAGAACGTGTCTCTAATTAATAAGTGACGGCACAGTGTTCCTGGCAGCTTAGACAATTTACTATGCAGTATGGCTCGCAGGTCCCATGGATGTACCAGGGCCGCCTCCAGCTCTGTATTAGAGGAGGGTGCCCAGTGAGGATCTACTTACCCAGTTAGAGTTTGCCGGCATCATGGGAGGTCCGTGTGGAGGAAGGGGTAGACAGCCGCAGTGTGCGCCCGGACACCACCACTCCCGGTGCATAGTAGTACTTGTACTCTAGGAGGCAACCAGCAAAATGGGAAAAGTTAACAGCTAAATCACTAACAACCATAAACATGTAAACTTTAGTAAATAAAACATCCTACTAATGACTCCACTGTTTTCCAATGTGGGCAGAGCGAGTGTCACGTCTCCGCCAGCCGCTGCCATCATGGAAAAACAAGCAAACTGAAGCAATACTCCCCGCCCCAGGGTAAAACTGAGATTCTTTTGACGCTTCTTGTACGCCCTCTTGCATCTCAGCGGAATCTATATTTGCACGACGTGCCCCGACCACGTTTCGAGGTCCTCGTTGTTTTGCGAGGGGACCTGAGGGTTTCGACCACCCCAGGGGGAGACCCAGAGTCCATAGTCATCGAGCTAAAAAGGGATTCCGCTTCCGTAGGATCCTGGAAGGAACACTTTCTGCCCGTGGGAGTTTCCATATGGAGGATGGCAGGGTATGCCAATGAGAATCTTATTTGCCTCTGGTATAGGGCGGAGCAGATCTTGTTGAAAGCCTTTCTTTTTCTAGCGACCTCTGCGTAGTAATCAGCGAAAACCAACAATTTGTGGCCTTCAACCTCCAAGGAGCGAGAGGTGCGGTATGTTTGCATGATGAGAGACTTGTCAGCATAATTCAAATACCGCACAATAACCGGTCTTGGATTCGCCTTGTCAGGCTGCTGCTGTCCCAATCTATGCGCACGTTCCACCATGCAGGTCATGTTGAGGCCCAAAGCCTCGGGTAACGTGGACGAACACAGGTGGGCCAATACTTGCGGTTTGTAGGATTCTGGCAATCCTATGATCTGAAGGTTGTTCCTCCTAGACCTGTTTTACAAGTCATCTATCTTAGTGAGGAGGGATTGAGAGATGTCATCTAGTGCCGACACTTTGGTGTTAGCCTCCAGCACTTCTTCCTCCAATAGCGATATCCTTTGTTCCGCCTCTTTAAGGGATCGGGCCTGGTTAGACAGGTCTTTGCGGACTTGCATTAACCCCTGCTGTATGGCCGATTCCACTGCTGTGGTGATGGTGGGTTTCAGCAGGTTTGCCACCGCCAGTGCAATCTTTTCATAAACCCCCTCATCTGTGATCACTTCTTGCAGTGACATGGGGGCAGGGGTCTGCTGTGGGAGCGCTGGCGTCCGCCATCTTGTCCCCACATGTTGCCCTCGTTTCACCGCTGGATCGCGTTTGCTGCGTTTTTTATGCGTTCCAGTTTTTAAAAAAAAATGTTTTTTGTTTTTTTGCTGGAGTGGGGCTATCAGTATGTTAGCTGCAGTGCAGTGCGTTTTTGACGCGTTTTGCGTTTCCTGACCGTACAAAATGTGATATGCAGTATTTTTCTGTCGTAACCTGAACGGACTGCGCACGTGAGAACTGTAGCCCATAAAACACATAGGGATACATTGGGATGCATTTTTAGTGCAGGAGCGTACGGATCAGGTCAGCACAGAAAACGGACGTCGTGTGAACAGGCCCGAAGGCCTTGTTCACACCAAATGCCGAGCAGATCCGGTCAGGTTTCTGCACACGCACGCTAGTCTTTTAGATGCGTTTTTGACGTGTTTTTGGCTAAAAAAACACAATTTTTTT
Source organism: Nanorana parkeri (assembly GCF_000935625.1). Taxonomy (NCBI): domain Eukaryota; kingdom Metazoa; phylum Chordata; class Amphibia; order Anura; family Dicroglossidae; genus Nanorana; species Nanorana parkeri. Next base: position 274,556 of record NW_017307191.1, read on the forward strand.
TTTTACGTTTAAAATGGGCTTTCAGTGCATTCCAGGCATTTGCATGCGTTTTTGGTGCATTTGCAGATCCAGAGCAGGTAAAATAGGGCCTGCTGCAGTTTTTTTCACCTGATCTGGACCTGCTCTGGAACTGCACGCTGCGATGCGAACTGGAGCAAAAAATACCATTGGACGCAGTTTTGATCCGGTCTGCAACTGATCTGCTCTGCACCTGCTCTGCGCTTGGTGTGAACAAGGCCTATCAGGGAGAGATGTAGACAGTTTACAGTGGACAATGCTGCCATCCAGTGGCAGCAGAAGAGAAGGCACCCAGCAATGTGTCACAATGCGGCCCGGTGTAGCTGGAGACTTAACTGGCTTGGTTCCATTGAGTCTCTTGCTGCATTTGGAGAAAGCGAGCTGTCACATCCTGGCACAAGCCCTTCCGTAAATACCACACGGGATCCCCTTTCATTTCCCAGTGGAAGTGATTGTGGCTATTCTCGGCATTGCCAGCTGTTGCCATCTGAATCCGGATAACCCCAGCTGACTGAGATATGATGATAAAACTGCAGGACACTGACCACCGTCATCGCTGTAAGAATCAACCTTCTCCAACTACATATCCCGGCCTGCTTTGCTGGGACTTCAGAGACATCTGAATAGTAATGGAGGTAAAATGAATAGTTAGCTGAGATGGGAGAAATAAATCCTCAGGGTCAGAGATTATATATATATATAGCAGCAAGTGTAGCAAACATTTCTCCAGATCTTTACATTCGTCTGTTCTGTGGAGTTCGGTCATTCCCGGGGCAAGCTTCCTAAGTGTAGGAGCACATGGACAACTTTTATAGCTCAATCATGCTACCTAAATCACTAGCGACTAATCCTTTAAAGTGTATGTAAACCCTAAACCTTTACTTCTCTTATTTGCTCCCTTTTTGTCTGTTAAATACACCAATAAAAGTGTTTTGTTGTATTTGTTTGATAAGCGCAAAAAAAACTATTGATCCGGCCAGAAAGCTTGTGAGCCGATAACTTCCTGTGCTCTCTGCTATGCACAAGGAAGGGTTATGGAGATGAGGAGGGGGAGGATATGTGAAGGAGGGGTTATGGAGATGGAGGAGGAGGGTCTGTATAGAAGAAGAGGGGTTATGGAGGTGAGGCAGTGGTAAGAGATGTGAAGGAGGGGTGATGCAGATATCTGGATGAGCAAAAGGGGAGAAGGTGTGGAGAATAGGGGATATAGAGATCATGAGGGGTTATGAGGGGGAGGCGGTGGGAAGAGATGTGGAGAAAGGGTTATACAGATGAATAGAGGTTGTGGAGATAAGGAAGAGGGGAGGAGAAGTAGAGAAGAAGGAGTTATAAAGATGAGGCGGTGGGAGGAGACATGGAGGAAGAGTTATAGAGATAAGGAGAAGGGGCTATAGAGATAATGAAGGGCGATGGAGATGAGAAGGTGGGAGGACATGTGGAGAAGGGGTTATAGAGATGAAGAGAGGTTATAGAGATGAGGAAGAGGGGAGGAAGTGTAGAGAAGGGGATTATAGGGATGAGTAGGGTTTATGGAGATGAGGAGGTGGGGCGAGACATTGGGGAGGCATTATGGAGAGGAGGAAGAGGTGCTATAGAGATGACGAGGGGTGATGGAGATGAGGAGGCGGGAGGAGATATGGAGAAGGGGTTACAGAGATAGAGAGGTTACGGAGATGAGGAAGAGGGGAGGACATGTAAAGAAGGGAGGAAGAGTTATTTTAAATTTTTTAAGCCCGCAGTGCATACAAAAGGAACACCCAAAGTGATCAAAAAATTGCATGTGAAACACACAACAAAAAAGTGCACAAGGGTGTGTCTAACTGGTCCATCTCCTGAAGAGATAGGGCCCTTCCCTGAACCCACGGGGAGCAAGGCTCCTGATAAGGGCAAGGTACTCGTGCCCATCCGGCCAAAACCAGACAGACCCATTGCTCATTGCCAGCTGAAGCCAGCCACCCAGTACTAGGTTGGGGGCCTCTCCTGAAGAGACCCCCTGGTTCAGAGGAGGAAGGAACCTGATGGCCGCACTTCCTCCCCCTAGACTTCAGAGTAGCCCTGAAGACCCACACCTTCTATCCAGTAGAGTGCGAAATACACACATAAAAAAGTGACGGTGCACATACAGTGGAGAAAAAATTAAGAATTCCCAATGTGCAATACAATGGCTAGGCCTTGTGGCCCGGTATAAATATTATCCCCGGATTAAGCCAAAAGGCCTAGCTGAAGAGGTGAGGTGCAGAAAAAAGCAATAGGTGGTGTGGCCAATATGCCATACACACTAGTGGAGTCCCAACCCATAAGTGCTACTTAGGCACCCCAGAAAGCCACTTACAGGAGGAGCTTGACACTGCAGTCTCTCTGCTTTCCTAGCCCATGACCAGACCAGGTAGTCCCATTTAAATCAATAGGCACTGGGCCCCACCAGATCCTAGACAGAAGGGCGACTCCACTCTTACGTGAGTGGACCCTACTTTCCGTTTCCTTCCCACGACCAGGACCCTCATCATCCCAGCCAGGGAACTCTGCAGCCAGCCATTTCCACCAAAGGCCAGAACGGAACACATTTACCCTCCTGAACACTGATAAGAACAGATACTACATTTGATCTTGGCCTAAAGGCGGAGAGTTATAGGGAGGAGAAAGAGGGGCTATAGAGCGTGGGGGTAACGGAGATGGTGGGGGGATGAGACAAGGGGGAGGAGTTACAGAGAGGAGGAAGAGGGGCTATAGAAATGGCAAGGGGTGGTGGAAATGAGGAGGTGGGATATCTGAAGAAGGGGTTATAGAGATGAAGAGAGGTTATGGAGATGAGAAAGTGGGGAGGAGATGTAGAGAATGGGTTATAGAGATGAGGAGGAGGGCTACAAAGATGGGGGGTGATGGACATGGGGAGGTTGGAGGAGATGTGAAGAAAAAGCTATAGAGATGATGAGGGGTGATGGAGATGAGGAAGAGGGGCTATAAAGATGAAGGGTGATGGAGATGAGGAAGTGGGAGATGTGGAGAAGGGGTTAAAGACATGAGGGGTTAAGTAGATGAGGAGATGTGGAGGAGGGGTTATGGAAATGAGGAGGGGTCTGTATTCTTTCTAACCCAGTACAAATAAAGTAGGCAGGGCTGACACCGCATGCTCAAGAATTCAGAGCTGTGTTGTCATGTCACAGAGGATGTAGGAGCATGGTATATTTCTTTACATGCAGCATCTTTAATTGCAAGGATTAACTGCTCGCTTGTGTCTAGGTTGGAAAAAAAAAAAGTTATATTCACCTGAAGCTCCGAGTCGGCTTTTTCCTAGCCCGGTGCTTCTAGAGTCTCTCCCCCTACTCAGCAGGTCCAATAAATCATCAACGTCTATACACAGTGTACAGATATGAGGACGCTGAGGAAGATTCCAATGCTGCTGTGGAGGAGGAGACAGGCTGGAGGGAGCACTGTGACAGCTTCGGGTGAGTATATCCCTGTTATTTTTGCCCCTAGACACAATTGAGCACTTAACCCTTGCAGTGCGAGGGTAGCCCTCCCTACAAGGATTAATAAAACAATTTCTGGAGTTCTTCTTTCATCCATTAAAGGCACTGCAAGTACAGAAAAATACCCGCTGCTTTGCCGGGAATGCTCTCAGCATCTTATTTCCTTTTGCGGGCTGACAACACTCAGCATTTTTGTGGACTGAATGGTGTCAGCCCTGCCCAGCTGTCTCTGGCTAAACTAGTGAATCCCTCCCACTATCCTCATCCCCACAGCATAGAAGCAAAATATCCTGCAGATCAAGATAAGAACTGGGAGGGCTAAATACGCTCCTTGAGATAAACAAGGAAGTGTGCAGAGGACACAAGACAGCTCCGCTTGTATAAGCTGCCGGCTCGTGTAACCCCCTCCCTCCGCGGCCCCCCTCCCGTTGTCACGCTGGTCCCGGGCTCCGCTGTGCCCGGTGCGAGCCCGGGACAAGCATTGTGTTTCTCTGATGGGATCAGAAGGAGGTCAGTACACGATCTCTGCTTCATCAGCTTCTTCAGGGGGGTCCTAGGTGACATTAGGGGTCTTGGAGACCCCTAATGTCTCCATAAAGATGACCTGTCACTTCTTTTGCTATCACATAAGAGGATTTCTTAGCCCCCTATCTGATAACAATAAAGTTAAGTGGGGAAAAAAAAATAGGAAAAAAAATTAGTTTCCCCCCAAAAAATTGAAGTTACACATAAAAAAGAATTAAAAAAAAAAATTTCCCACCCATACACGCATGCAAACATGCGTCAGGGGCGCATGCCTGCGAAATATAGTAAAAAATAAAACCCCCAGTGGTGATTAAATACCACCAAAAGAAAGTTCTATCTGTCCCCAAAAAATGGTATATAATCAGTTTCAGTACAGCGTTGCATGACGGAATAAAAGTACCGCAGCGCTGAATACTGAAAAATGGCCGGGACAGGATGGGGGTCTAAACACCTGGTCAGCAAGTGGTTAAAATGCCCGGAGTTTTTCTTTAAACTATTAAAAAACACATGTATATTAATTTTATTGGCTAACAAAAAGAGATCTGTTGTATTGTTAAGTCCTAATAATGATGGTGTCGTTGTGTCTAGGTGTGTGGAGAGAAGGCCGGATATCTGCTGTCATTTCACTCACAACAACTGACGAGATAAAGACGTTCAGCAATAAAATGAACCACCAGAAACGTTCTGACAGCCGGACTCCTGGTAATTAGAGATCAGTCACTGTTTGTACATTTCTAAGCAACTATAACTAAGCATATAAAACCGTTAATGAATGGATAATTAAGGCCCGATTCACATCTAAACATAAACGGATCCAGGCAATTA
>NW_017307191.1:279479-286426 GCF_000935625.1 Nanorana parkeri
AAAAATATGAGCAAATAAGAGGATATCATTTAAATATTTTGCCTTCTGTTGTCTTGTATTTGTTTTTCCTACCAACCAACTTATTCTGAATATTAGAAATTAAATATGGAACAAAGAAGAATATATATTTATGGAAGATTTTCTAATAGATACATTTGGGTCTTAAATTCAGTCCTCAGACCTGTAAAATGTACTTTGTGTTTTTCTAGAGGACATCGGGAGGTTCCGCCATCAGCTGTCTGCGTATCCCGATTCATCACTGACGAGGATACACGAGTATTACAGAGATTGTCTGACCTACATCCTGGAGGACTTTGACCATCATACTGTCCTCGTAGAACTCAACTCTCGGAAGGTGTTAAATACAGATGTAAGAAATATTGATTTCTAAGTTACCTCTGACTTCTGGGGGCGTTGGTATAGTTTAAAGTGCAGCTAAAAATGTTTTTGTTAGTTTTAGCAAGAGTGTGGAAAGATTAGAGCCCTTGTTGATTTTTTTTTTGCTATCTGGGACTCTGGTGGCGAGATCTCCTTTCTTGCTGCCCTCTCCTTCTAGACAGGAAATAAGAGAAAATCTGTCTGTTTTCATTCTCTCCCCCTCTCTCTCCCCCCCTCTCTCTCTCTCGCCCCCTCTCTCTCTCTCGCCCCCTCTCTCTCTCTCGCCCCCTCTCTCTCTCTCGCCCCCTCTCTCTCTCTCGCCCCCTCTCTCTCTCTCGCCCCCTCTCTCTCTCTCGCCCCCTCTCTCTCTCTCGCCCCCTCTCTCTCTCTCGCCCCCTCTCTCTCTCTCGCCCCCTCTCTCTCTCTCGCCCCCTCTCTCTCTCTCGCCCCCTCTCTCTCTCTCGCCCCCTCTCTCTCTCTCGCCCCCTCTCTCTCTCTCGCCCCCTCTCTCTCTCTCGCCCCCTCTCTCTCTCTCGCCCCCTCTCTCTCTCTCGCCCCCTCTCTCTCTCTCGCCCCCTCTCTCTCTCTCGCCCCCTCTCTCTCTCTCGCCCCCTCTCTCTCTCTCGCCCCCTCTCTCTCTCTCGCCCCCTCTCTCTCTCTCGCCCCCTCTCTCTCTCTCGCCCCCTCTCTCTCTCTCGCCCCCTCTCTCTCTCTCGCCCCCTCTCTCTCTCTCGCCCCCTCTCTCTCTCTCGCCCCCTCTCTCTCTCTCGCCCCCTCTCTCTCTCTCGCCCCCTCTCTCTCTCTCGCCCCCTCTCTCTCTCTCGCCCCCTCTCTCTCTCTCGCCCCCTCTCTCTCTCTCGCCCCCTCTCTCTCTCTCGCCCCCTCTCTCTCTCTCGCCCCCTCTCTCTCTCTCGCCCCCTCTCTCTCTCTCGCCCCCTCTCTCTCTCTCGCCCCCTCTCTCTCTCTCGCCCCCTCTCTCTCTCTCGCCCCCTCTCTCTCTCTCGCCCCCTCTCTCTCTCTCCCTCCCTCTCTCCCGTAGTAGTAAACACCTTAAAGGAGATTTTGCGGCGCTAAAAACCCTTTCTATGTGAATAACTAAACATCTTAATAAATCAAGTAATACTCATAAACCATGATCAGTGCAAACTGCTAACTGTAAATAGATATACAAACCTTGCTGTGTAAATAAAAATGAAAAGACCGTATGGTCTCTTGTAATTGTGATAACTATATAAAGCAATCTTAACACTAAAAAAAACAGTTAATAGAGACTGTGGTGTGCAGTCACTTTGTGCAAAGTGATTGAGGTGATACAACCTCTGTATGATTAGATGTCCTTTGTATATTAGAGAAGGGCTGAAAGCAATTGATTGGGCGCTTACACTACATAAATATGAAACGGAACAGAAGGGATTTATTTTGAAATGCCTGGACTTTGCCATGTCCAGAAATTATTTCTGGCATGATGGGAAGCATTTTTTGCAACAAAGAGGAATAGCGATGGACGCTAAATTTGTGCCTAGTCTGGCCAACCTCTATGTGGCCTGGTGGGAAGAAGAATATAGATTTAAGAATGACATCCCACAATTAAGGTTATGGAAACGCTATATAGATGACGTCATTGTAATCTGGGAGGGCGATTACCAGTCCCTACAGTCCTTTATAGAATCTTTGAACCATAACGATTTCAACCCCTCCTTCACCAGCAACATCGGCATCAATAACGTCCAATTTCTAGATTTGGATATTTGGAGAAATGGGAATAAAAATTGGACACTAAGACTTTTTTCCTTATACCTACCATAAGTTGTCATCACCCTAATTGGTTGAATGGCATTCCCAAGGGTCAAATGACACGTATAAGACGAAATTGCAAACGGAAGAAGATTTTTTGAATCAGTCCGAAATACTAATAAAACAGGTTCAAAGAAAAAGTCCTTAAAAAAGTACAAAAGGAAGTATTGGAAAGAGAAAGGGAAGTATTATTAGGACACCCTCTGAAAAACTCACTTCCTCCTCCTGTAGCCTTCATAACAGATTACTCTGCTCAATACAGAAAAATTTAAGCAATTTTTAAGAAACATTGGCCCATCCTAAAGAGTAGGGATGCACCGATACCACTTTTTTAAGACCGAGTACCGATACTTTTGATCAAGTACTCGCAGATACCAATTACCGATACTTTTTCTTAAAAAGGGACAGGTCAAATTTTTTCTAAAGCAATACAAACTAATGATTTTAGGTCAGTTTCTTAATATTATGATTCATGAGATGACGAGGAGCATGACGCCGGCTTCCCGGCTTCCGGATTTGCTAGCTTCCTGACCAATCGGGAAGCCGGAAAGCGCGTCATTGCACGCTACCCGGCTTCCTGATTGGCTGTGAAGTCGGCTCCATGCTCTCTCATCACAAGTGGCGAGAGAGCATGGAGCCGTTTCCCGGCCAATAAGGAAATCAGGCAGCGTGTAATGACGAGCTGCCCGGCTTCCGGATACAGGAAGTACTCGTGCTAGGTATCGGAGCATTTGGGCGAGTACGAGTACTCACCCAAATACTCGGTATCAGCACCGATACTAGTATCGGTATCGGTGCATCCCTACTAAAGAGGGATAGAACTTTGGGACCGTTACTCCCAAAATTGTCCTAAAGTCATTTATAGGAGGGCCCGAATCTTAAGACACAAATAGCGAAAAGTGTATTGAACCCACCCACACATAAAGTTTCGTTTTTTGAAGGTAAAGGTTTTTATCCTTGTAAATACTGCATCTGCTGTAAAACTATAGGGGCTAGAAATAAAATAACAAAGCTTGAATCAAACACCAATCAAAAAGAATACAGTATTAAAAAGTTTCTCGTGTCACAGTAGGTACGTCACGTACATGTTAGAGTGCCCATGCAGGCTCCAATATATTGGGAGGACCACGAGGATGCTTAAAAAACGAATGGAAGAACATAAACAATATTTTAAAAGGCTTTAACCCCTTCGTGACTGACAACGTACAGTGTACGTCGCCAGCATCGGGGCTGTTTAAACTTGTAAAGCCGACTGTCGGCTTTACAACAGAAGTGATTCTGGCGACATACCTGTCGCCAGATCGCTTCTGTGTCCCGTAGAAGGGGCCGCCCCCGCCGGACACCGCTGCTGTGCTTCCATTGCCCCTCCTCTGGGCCTGGGACCGGCGTCCGCGGGGAGCTGGGGAGGAGGTCGGCAGAACTTCCGTTCATCGATCCCCTCCCCGTTCTATGGGACCAGGAGCTATGCAGATTGCATCACTTCCGGTCCCTGGGCTGTCAGTTCTGGGCTCCTGCAGCCCAGCTATAAGCTATTGAAGTGCGATCTGCACTTCAATAGCTTATTTCCAGTGTAAAGGTGACACTGGGGGTCTTTTGGACCCCCAGCATCACCTTAAAGAGTACCTGTCACCACCATCTGCTATCACATGGGGTGGCTTGTAAGCCCCCCTATGTGATAGCAAAGTAAAAAAAAAAAACCACACAAAAAAAAACACTTTTTCAATTAAAATTAAATAAAATGAATCTAATAATAAAAAAATGTAAAAGTCCCCCGCCCCCGTGAGCACGCGCGTCGCCACGTAAACACGCGTCTGGTGCGCCTGCGTATGAAAACGACGAACGCGCTACACATGTTGGCTATCGCCGCGCACGCCGGAGTGAGAGCAATAATTATAGGGCCAGTATTTTGGGGTATCGCTAAATTTATGACCTGTGGGGGGCTTTTAAAGCGTCTACTATGGACTTTTTGGGGTACTGCAGTTTTTCGCCATTTCACGGACGCACGCGATTTGTAACCTGGGCATGTTGGGTATCGTTTTACTCGTTGTAACCTCATCTTTTATATTTCATTAAAGAAATGGGTATTTTTCTTGTGTTTTGGGGAATTTAATTACATTTTTCACTAAATGTTGGGGTTTAATAAGGAGTTGCGCTAATATTGCGCAATATAAAAATTTGCAACTACCACCATTTTATTTTATAGGGTCTTGGCATTCAGAAAATATATAATGTTGGGGGGTTTTAAGTCATTTTCAGGCCTAAAATGTGGAATATAACATGGGTGCAAAAAAATGAAAAAAAGGCCTCAGTCATGAAGGGGTTAAGAACCACAGTTTATCCAGGCATTTTAAAAACTGTCATAATTGCGATCCTAAATACCTCAAAGTGATCGATAAGATAGAGAAACACTGTAGGGGTACCAGGAAAGTTTCCCAAAACGAGTCCAAATGGATTTTTCTATTGGATACCTTGTCCCCAAAAGGGCTGAATATAGAGTTTGATCTCAACTGTTTACTTAGGCTGGGCACACACCTTACAACCATCGCAGGACTTTTGTCTTGCGATGGTTGTAAGGTACTTAAAAAAACGTACGATCTGCCCATCTTGCATGGGCAGATCGTACTTGCGATGATCGCAAGCCACGCCCCCTGAGGGGCGGGCTTCCGATGACCGCAATGCCGAACGGGCAGTGTGCGCTTGCGCACACCGGCCCGTACGGCTGTTATCGTACGGACATGCCACAAACCCGCCGAACATCGTACGATTATCGTAAGGTGTGTGGGGACCTTTAGCAATAAATAATTGCAATTTGCACTTATAAGCTCCAGTTCTCAAAAATTAAGATGAAATAAATAAACATCACCCCAACCGTTGCCTTTTATATGATAAAAATTATTTCTGTACAACAATATTTTTATGATTATAATATTAATTTTATATAATACCAAGATTTTACACTGAATTTTGTTGCATGGTATTAGTTTTTCATAGGATTTTAATAGTTTTTAGGGCTGGTACTGATTCAAATTTTCGTGTTCGATCAATCAAATTTTTTGTTAATCGATTAATAACGCACATACAGATCCAACTACATTGGCCTATACACATACAGCACAGCAATGAAGTAATAAAATGAACTAGGATCACACTCATCCAGCACGTTATTAATCTCACGTGCCCCACTCAATATGGCCGCCTCTTGAGTGGGGCAACTCAGAGTAATAACATGCTGGATTAGTGTGATCCTAGTTCATTTTATTACTTCATTGCTGTGCTGTATGTGTATAGGCAAATGCCTTGGCTGGCGCTCGTGCAGAACAAGTTTCTTGGGCTTCAACTTCTTAGTTGTAACGAAGCCGGAAGTCAGAACCCGATAAGTGTCGACAGATCACCGGCCCAAGTAGCTCCGTCAACTAACGAAGGGAAGGGGGGGAGGTGTCCAGTGACGTCACGGACATAGACGTCACCGGACTCCTCCCCCCTTCCCTTCGTTAGCCGACGGAGCCACTTGGGGAAGGGGGGAGGAGTACGGTGACGTCGATGTTCGTGACGTCACCGGATCTCCGACGGTACTCCCGGAAGCCGGCGGAGAGGTGAGTGTTTTCATTACTGATCAAAATAATTTTAATAAATCAAAAATGTTAATGATTAATCGGGTAATTAAACGTTAATTTCCACAGCCCTAGTTTTAAATAAGTTTTAAATAGATTTTTATATTAGATTTATGATTAATTAGGACTTTCCCTTGGATTTCACGAAGGAATTGTTTACAATTTTGTACTGAATAGATACAGATAATAGTATAAAAGTTGGAATGCTACTAATTGCTAATTGAAAGACATCATCTATCCCTTTTATATGTCTAACCATCACTATTGTTCCATCTACCGCATGAATTGCTATTGAATACTAATAGGCTTTAACTGCTTTTCAGTAAAGAGTGACATCTAGTGGCAGTTTTATAGAATGCGGTTTTAGCCATGTATAAGTAAATCGTTAGCTGTGACCAGAATAGATTTTCTACCCCTTGGAAGACGTCCTTTAGTGACTATTCTGACGTTACAGCGTCACGGAGAATCCGGAAGTGAGCGCGGAGGCTCATGAGTTACTGATTATTTCTTTTAACCACTTCAGACCAGGTGTTTATACCCCCTTCCTGGCTAGGCCATTTTTCAGTGTTCAGCGCTGCGTTACTTTGACTGACGTTTATTAAGCCATGCAACGCTGTACTGAAATGAATTTTATACCATTTTTTGGGGACACATAGAGCTTTATTTTGGTGGTATTTAAACACCAGAGGGTTTGTATTTTTTACTATAATTAGGAAAAATTACAGAAAATTTTGGGGAAAAAAAGTTTTTTTTTTACATTATGTTATGGAAACATTTATTACCCAGTTTTTTGGTAAAAAATATAAAAGTCGGGGTCACGTCGGATAAATAGACACCAAACATGTCAAGCTTTAAAATTGCGCGCACCTGCAAAATCGCAGAAGACTGCCACACCCAAAATTGGCCATAGGATACACTTTAAAAGCTTCTACCGCTCATTAGTTTAGTGTTATCAGTGATTGATGGCCCTAAAATTATTGCTCTCACTCCGACGTTCGCGGCGATATGTAACATGTGCGGCGCAATGGGCGCAATCGTCTTTTTTGCACGTATGCGCCCCCGACGCATGTTTGCATGCGTGTATGTATGGGTGGGGACTTAAAAAAACATTTTTTTGTTTTTTTATTCTTTTTTATGTGTAACTTTAAATTTGGGGGGGGGGGG
>NW_017307191.1:286593-312663 GCF_000935625.1 Nanorana parkeri
GAGGGGGACCGATCGGCACCCCATACACGCGATCCGCCGGCTCTACAGCCGGCGGATTGCTTGTATGGTAACAGGCATCGCTGCCCGTTTTTAAATATTGGCCATTTCCCGCTCAGGGGACGTGTCTGAGCGGACGTCTAAAGACGCCCGCTCAGATCGAGAGAGCTCCCGGCCGGCCGTTTTTTTACTACGGCTGGCCCGGAGGCAGTTAATGTAAGTTTGGATGTCCATTTTTAATAAATTTGTATGTACATGCTTCACCATGAGGAGAATCTCTTAATTTATGGGAAACATCTAACTAATACCTGAAGGATACACTAAAGAGGGATCTGATTCAAATACCTACTCCAGGCTGACTGCAAAAGCTCATAAGGATGTGTATGCGATGAGTGAGCACTGCCTAAGGCTGGGCACACACCTTACAACCATCGCAAGACTTTTGTCTTGCGATGGTTGTAAGGTACTTAAAAAAACGTACGATATGCCTATCTTGCATAGGCAGATCGTACTTCCGATGACCGCAATGCTGAACGGGCAGTGTGCGCTTGCGCACACCGGCCCATATGGCTTTTATCGTACGGACATGCCACAAACCCGCCGGTCGTACGATGCTCGGCGGGTTTTCGAACATAAGTTAAAAGTCGTGCGACCTTACAGTAGTAGAGGTCGCACGGCTCCCACACACCTTACGATAATCGTGCGCTCCGGGGATTTACATGTATGTACATGCTTCACCATGAGGAGAATCTCTTAATTTATGGGAAACATCTAACTAATACCTGAAGGATACACTAAAGAGGGATCTGATTCAAATACCTACTCCAGGCTGACTGCAAAAGCTCATAAGGATGTGTATGCGATGAGTGAGCACTGCCTAAGGCTGGGCACACACCTTACAACCATCGCAAGACTTTTGTCTTGCGATGGTTGTAAGGTACTTAAAAAAACGTACGATATGCCTATCTTGCATAGGCAGATCGTACTTCCGATGACCGCAATGCTGAACGGGCAGTGTGCGCTTGCGCACACCGGCCCATATGGCTTTTATCGTACGGACATGCCACAAACCCGCCGGTCGTACGATGCTCGGCGGGTTTTCGAACATAAGTTAAAAGTCGTGCGACCTTACAGTAGTAGAGGTCGCACGGCTCCCACACACCTTACGATAATCGTGCGATCGCGGGATTTCCCGCGATTATCGTACAATTATCGTAAGGTGTGTGGGGACCTTAAGGGGTTTTCGTGTGTGACACTTTGAAGTTTGTTCACGCACTTATATTGGATGCACCAGCACGCTGTTTAAGTAATTGGAGGATATTCATCAACCCTCTTTTTTTCCCTACATCCATCACTATATGAAGTTGTAAAAGATGTGGATCCGCGCTTTATGGATAGCCCTGATTTAATATCCTGATACCAAAGCAGCTGCGCTCTCAACCCTGTGGTCAAAATAGATAAAGTGTGTAAATGTGCAGCGCTAAAAATTAAAGTGCATAATATAAAAAATGTAAATATATAAATATATATCCTGAGGACGTCTTGTATGACGAAACGCATCGGGGCGGGTCTATCCTAATTCGATACCACGCTATACCAGGAAGTAGCAGGCGAGTGAGACGCTACACTACACCGGCCGGTTTCTTTGATTTTAAATGTGAGTGACTATATGTTTTTTATATAAATAAACGTTTATGCATACCACACCATGAGGAGGTTTCTCTTTTTTACCTAAATCCATAACGGACGGAGTGTTATCAAGAGTAAACATTGGGGATGCGGACCCTCTGACTTGGGATCTCCTGCTTTAATACCTCAACCCGTGGGGTGAGTACACACCCGAAAGGGGATAGTTTGAAAGCACCGTGGTGTGGGAAGAATTCACCAACTGATACACCGATTGGAGATATCTGCTTGAAATGTTCATTGGATCCAAATTTTAAGCATATCACGGTTTCTAATTTGGGACTTTCTTATAGTTTTATATTTTGTCATTAGCTGTTCACTGAAATGTTTTGATACTAATTTATCACGATTTCACTTTATTATGGAAAAACACATGAGTGAAAATATTATATATTGTCATTTTTGATACTATATATGGTTTTACACTGGATATTTAACACTGTGGAGACACTGTATTAGGATTTAAATTGTTATACACTGTATATTATAGATTTGTCTTATTATCTAATTTATATATATTTATATATTTAACTATATATATTTATATATTTACATTTTTTTTATTATGCACTTTAATTTTTAGCGCTGCACATTTACACACTTTAACTATATGAAGTTGGACTGGACTTTTTTGTTATTTAATGGATCACTATAAATCATGGATGTGATTGTTTGAGAGGTCTGTCTAATCATACAGAGGTTGTATCACCTCAATCACTTTGCACAAAGTGACTGCACACTACAGTCTCTAACTGTTTTTTTACTGTTAAGATTGCTTTATATAGTTATCACAATTACAAGAGACCATACGGTCTTTTCATTTTTATTTACACAGCAAGATTTGTATATCTATTCACAGTTTTAGAGGAAACGTTTTTCACTGTTAGCAGTTTGCACTGATCATGGTTTAGGAGTATTAGTTGATTTATTAAGATATTTAGTTATTCACATAGAAAGGCTTTTTAGCGCCGAAAAATCTCTGCTAGGACTTCTCAGTCTGTATTGTGGCTGCTTTATTCCCTTTAATAGGTTATCCACAAGCGCAGATCCACATTTTCTAGTAGTAAACACCTGACAGTAGTTCTAATCCTTCCTCACTCACAAAATTTCAAACAGAGCTTTATAGTGAGAGCGTACAGTGTCACTTTAAATTGCCATCATCCTCTGTACGCTGATATGTCCCATGAAACTAAAGCTGGATATACTCTGACACCCTGTTCACACCTTTACATTTTGTCTGTGAACGCTCTACAAAACGTACAAACATGAAAATCCCATTGTTTTCTATGGGTATGGTTCACACCTTTCCGTATTTCTGCCCGTCTGAACGCCCTACAAAACGGCCTACGCCCAAACAAGTACATGTACTTCTTTGGGCCGTTTTTGTTGGGCGTTTCCATTGGGATACAGCCAAGTAGCCGTCGGAAACGCGCAAAATGTTCATATGCAAAATCACTAGGGCTGCAACAACTAATCGACATAATCGATTATTGAAAAAGTTGTCAACGTTTCAATCATCGATTAATCGGCTTACGATTGGTTGGCCCTGTTCACGGCTCCACACCTCCTCCCCACCTCACGCTCGCCACTGCCAGACCCTCGCGGCCGCAGCACCTCCTTCCCGCCTCACGCTCACCGCCCGCATCCACGATCGGCACAGGGACGCGCGGAGAAGAAGGAGGAGCAGGTGTGGGCGGCATCACTGGAGCCATTTTTAAAAAATGTATTTTATTTTTTATCCGATTAATCAAACTTAATAATCGGCTAACTAATCGATTTTGAAAATAATCGTTAGCTGCAGCTCTAAAAATCTCATCAGAACATTTGATAATGCCATCAGAGACTTGATGATTTGTCTTTTGAAATGTCATTTTATTTCGATTTTGGAAATGAATGGAGATTCCCGAACAAAAACTACATTCACGGTTAGAATCTCATTAACCACTTGAAGTCCGGGGTGTTAAACCCCCTTCCATTTTTCAGTATTCAGCGCTGCGGTACTTTGACTGACGTTTATTCTGTCATGCAGCGCTGTACTGAAATACATTTTATGCCATTTTTTGGGGACAGATAGAACACGGGGTCACAGCAGGTAAATAGACACCAAACATTTGACATTTGCCTTAAAATTGCGCACGCCAGCGAAACCTAAGAAAATTACAATACACAAAATTGTCCATAGGCGACTCTTTAAAAGCTTTTACCGCTCATCAGTTTAGTGTTATCAGTGATTTATGGCCCTAAAATGATTGCTCTCACTGCGATGTTCACGGCGATATGTAACGTGTAGCGCAATTGTCGTTTTCGTGCGCTGGCACATCTGACGCGGCTTTACTTTTATATGTGCGTAAACGTGGGGGACTTAAAAAATTGTGGTTTTTTTTTTTTAATATGTGACTTTTATTATTATTTTACTTTTTTTTTTTCTCCAAGACCCCTAATGTCACCTGGGGACCCCCAAAGAAGCTGATGAAGCAGAGATCTGCTTCACCAGCTTCTTCTCTGGCTATAGCAGCCAGAGGACTGACAGGTGAATGTGGAAGTGATGTATTACACATTACTTCCACATTCAGACATAGGAGGGAGTTCAGCAAGGTGCTGCTCGCGGTATACTGAGACGCCGCAGCTGAAGCGGATCCCCACAATTATGTCTGGATCCGCCCAGCTGCATGACTGACAGCTGGCTCCGCCTATCTAGAGGCAGAGCCAGCTGTACCCGCCCCCTCCCACGTCCCGCCAGTCAGCGCTGGCGTATCAAGGCTGGGAGGGGTGAATCCAACCCTTCCCCTGTCACGGCAGAGAGCCGTGACAGGATCGAGAGGTGAGCGAACGCCGGTATGTGTTCGCTCACCTCCCGATCTACTGAGCCGACCTGTGACAGTCTCATTGTCACAGGTCGGCTAGAACTATGAGCCGAGTGAAAAGCACCCCCCTCATAGTTCTCCTTTAACAGTGGGGTGTCTACACCAATTGCTAAAATAAAGAAAGGACCGAGCTGGGGTGAATGGTACACATTATATCTGCTGTCTATCTTATCTGCAGCTCTGGTAGTGTTTTATTACATCAACTGGGACCAACCAGGATAATCTTTTACATTGTGGGTAGAAATACAAATAAAAAATGAAATAATTATTGTTAAAAAGGAACAATAATAAAAATTTTTTTCCAGAAATACCAGACAATGGAACCGTCTTCCTTCTCTCAGACCTTGTTACAAGATATTCAGGATCGGGGGAGAAAAGCTGTGATTGGACTCTGGGAATGTCTCTATTCACTAGAGAAAGATCATCCTCATCCAAATTTATTGGTGGTTCTGGATGAGATTAAGCAGATCGGTAACTTTGAGTTTTCTATCAAAACTGCAATAAAATATTTATTGACACCAATTATTCTAGCTGTAATTTGACATATATTTTTATATTCCTTCTATTTTCCTCTCTGGTAAATTATTTTCTTCTTTCCTTCGACCTGCAAAGGTTTTTAATATCAGTATGGTTTATAGAATAACACAGACATCATAGTTTCTGTGACTTGTAAACCACGTGACCACATTACACCTATTCCTCTATAGCTGGCCAAACACAGCTGACTCGGTCAATAATCGACCAGTGTGAGGTCCCATTGGTTCCACAACAGTCAATTATTTTTGGTTCAAAAATTCTTGGTGGAGCAGTGACAGCAGCTAATCTTCTGCAATCGCTGTGCAGGTTTTCTAAAAAGCAGCACACCCACCATTGTCAGAACAGAATAGACCGGGGGGAGTATCTACACTCCATGCTAACTGCAATCAAGATTATTTTAAGAGAACAAACAGCCAGTGTATGGCCAGACTTAAGGTGCCCATACACCTTACGATTATCGTACGATTTTCGTATGCGATCGACTTTTCGTCCGATAATCGTATGTGTGCATTGCAGTGTCCGACCGACAGTACTGTACAATCGTACGACTTTTGACGGTCAAGCATGTTTGAAAACTTTGCTAGATTGTACGATTGTCGTAAGGTTGCTGGCGTTTCCGTCCGTCAAAAGTCGCACGATCTAGCTTGCGCTAACGAAAATACGGCAAATCAATTACCACATTTCGTCCAGGTGCTTTTCGTTAATTACGGCTAAATTAATCTTGCGATCATCGGGGCAGGATGGGGCTGCCGTACGAAAATTATTCGACTATTCGATCATCGGACAAAAAGTTTAGTGCGATAATCGTAAGGTGTATGGGCACCTTTACTCTGAGCAGCGTGTCCGGTCTCCTAACGTTTTCCAACTGTGTGCAAATTTTTGGTTACTTAAAACATTTGGGAATTAGTGTAAAGGTGCCCATACACCTGCCGATTATCGTACGATAATCGCGGGTGATCCCGCGATCGTACGATAATTGGCAGGTGTATGGAAGGTGCGCGACCGTTTCTAATGAAACGGTCGCACGTCTTTTGTCTTCCGAGCACGCTGGAAAAAAAGCCAAAAATCGTATGATTTTCGGCGGGTTAGTGGCGTGCTCGAGAGACAAATGCCGAACGGAAGTACGATCTGCCTGTCCAAGATGGGCAGATCGTACGAGATTTGAATTACCTTACAACCATTGCACAACGAAAGTCGTGCGATGGTTGTAACGTGTATGGGCACCTTTAGATTATACAGAAGCAACCTTTGATTTCTTTTTATAATTTTTAGAAAAATCACAACTGGCTGCAGACTGATTTTTTTTTTTAGTATTAAAGTACAAATGGTGTATATGGCAAATATAATGTGTGTATGTATATATGTATGTATGTACATACACACACACTATATTGGCAAAAGTATTGGGACACCCCTCCAAATCATTGGATTCAGGTGTTCCAATCACCTCTATAGCTACAGGTGTATAAAATCACACACCTCGGCATGCAGACGCTTCTACAAACATTTGTGAAAGAATAGGTCGTCCTCAGGTGACTACAAGCGTGGTACCATGATAGGTTGTCACCTGTGCAATAAATCCAACTGTGACATTTCCTTGCTACTAAATATTCCGCGGTCAGATTGGCACAACAACAGTGCGTAGAGAGCTTCATGGAACGGGTTTCCATGGCCGAGCAGCTGCATCCAAGCCTTACATCACCAAGTGCAATGCAAAGCGTGGGATGCCGTGGTGTAAAGCACGAGTGTTTGCATGCATTTTTGGTGCATTCCAGAGCAGGTAAAATAGGGCTTGCTGCAGTTTTTCCACATGCTCTGGAACTGAACGCTGTGGTGTGAACTAGAGACCAAAATACCATTGGAATACATTGGATGCATTTTTTATGTGATCTGTAACTGCTCTGCATCTGCTCCGCACTAGTGTGAACAAGCCCTAAAACAAAGGATTTTATTTTCCTTTGCAGGACAGCCAAAATGGTAAACACAAATGTACACTTATCTTCAGCAAAAAATCAAAGTAAAAGTCTGTATCGTCAGTACAGATAACAAAACATAAATGTGTCTCACCGACTTGTTGTAACAAAAAAAAAGTCCCAAACATGGGGAATTCCCTTTCACAAGAATATTAGTCCTAAGGCACAGCAATCTAGCACACATCTAATCACTTCCTCCTCAACTCCCACACTCTTCTCTGGGAGTTGTAGATCTTTTAAACCCCTTCCTGTGGCAGGAAGGTTAACTCTCTGGTGGCCCTTAAAGGGACCACAACCCAAACAGTGGTGAGATATACCTGCCTTCCAGGACCCAGCCTTGCCGTCCTCTAAAATATATATATACATAATATGTCAAAATATGAAGATTGTTACTCTTATATTAAGTGTAACATAGGGTTAGGCACTTATATTCTGTATGTGAAAGGTCAGCTTCAATCATAAATAATTGGATCTTCTTACATTTTTCTCTATAGGTGAGCGTCTGGTTGAGCAGATTTTGCTGGATGAACATGGACACTCACTGACTCCAGAGCTGAAAGGTAAATAAAATATGTAATATATCTGATAAAACACGGCTCACTTTGTTTAATGTGCGGAGATGATGTTGGAATATTTGCTCTTCACTTGTACTGTTTACTTTACTAAGAACTTCTGGATCTGGTCTGAAAATGTATAAATAATGATATGGGTGCGCCAGTCACACCAAAATTGCAGGGTCTGTGCTCTGGTTATATCAGGACCAGAATTCTTACACACTGCATTTTTTTTCAAGTCCAGAAACCCATCGCTGTGAAATGACCTACTGAATCTGTAAAACTGGATTTTAAAGATGGACAGGACTATCGTCTGTGGAAAGAACAGAGTTTTGGTATTGCAGTATATAATCAGATATGATTCACGGTGTTTGGTTTCCAACACTTAGCATATATAGTTTACATTTAGGCCTGGTTCACACCTAAACGTTTTGTAGTGCGTTCAACACTCGACGAACGCTCTACAAAACGCTCAAACATCTAAATCCCATTGTATTCAATGGGTCTGGTTCACACCTTGCCGTATTTCCGCCCGTTCGAACGCGATACAAAACGGCCTACGCCCAAAGAAGTACATGTACTTCTTTGGGGCGTTTTGGTCTCGCTTTTCCATTGGGATACAGCCAAGTAGCCCTCGGAAACGCGCGTTTGTCGCGCGGTTTTTTACCGTGAATCGTGGTAAAAACGCGGGACGCGAAACGCGCGACAAACGCGCATATACAATACGCCTAGGTGTGAACCCAGCCTCAAGCTCATCTCTGGCTTAAAAAAAAATAAAAAAATATTGTCACTGAAGAGTAGTGATGGGCTGCCGGTTCGAGTCGAACGTAAGTTCGATTCGAACATTGCCGAACTTTGTGGGATGTCCACGGTCTGTTCGACCACGCACCATCCCACAAGGCAATGCGCTCTCTGAAGCTCTAATTGGTTAAAGGCTAGCAGAGTTCTATATGCAGAGTTCTATATGCAGAGTTCTATATGCAGCGTCCTATATACAGAGTTCTATATACAGCGTCCTACATACAGAGTTCTATAGGGTGCGGGCAGCATCTGGGTGCCCCCTTAATTAAAGGGTACCCCCATGCAAATAAGCCCCCTTGCAGGCAGACCCACACAACCACTGGGTTAGGGTTGTGGGGAAGAGGCCCTTGTCCCCATCGGCACGACTGCCTGGTGAGCGGAAAGAGATGAAAATGTGGGGCCCAGTTTTGAATTATTTATCAGTCAGTATGCCAATTTTCTCCAGATGGCATACTGTATGGCGTTTGTAACGAGCCCCTGCTCGCTCGGTCCACTCTCCCGGCACTCCTCTGCTACTAATGGATCAGATGTCAGACCGCAACGTCTGATCCTTCGATCGTCAGATAATCCGGGATTGGAACTACAGCTATGTGCCGTTCCAATCCAGCTCAGAACAAACACCAGGCAGGCTGTATGTAAGTTCCAACAGGGATCTGCTTTATTGAATGCACACACACACTTTTATACACAACAGTTTGAACAACCCGCCCAAACCAACACCTTCCTATTGGTCATGCAAATGAAGGCTTGAAGCAGAGTCAGCAGGGATTGGTCCGATAACTTGAAGGGGAGGGCTGATATGTGTGGCCATGCAAAGGAGGACTTGAAGCAGAGTCAGCAGGGATTGGTCCGATAACTTGAAGGGGAGGGCTGATATGGGTAATGACACAGAGAAGTCCCAGGAGATAATTACATAAACACAGAACAATGCCTTCCTTCCAGACCCCGGAGCCGTTGGAGGGGATTATCCTTAAGACAAACTGTGAACTGTGAAACAAACACAGAGTGATTCAACCCTAAGACAGGGTGGAGGACCCCCCCACTGTGTCATATAGTCAAGGAGACATGGTTCAGTATTCCAAGGACCATGACAGCGTTATTACTTTGATTATAGGTAGTGATGAACGTCATGTCACCTTGTGGTTTTGGGGGATCTGGCATTGTTCAGAGTGTTAGGGCTCAGATACATTGAATATGCATCCTGAATTAATTGTTCAGGCTATTGTTTCTCTTTGAATTTGGACAAAAGATGATTACTGAGTGAAGAATAGTCAGCTCTTTTTGTGTAGTTTTTCTCCTCAGCCTACAAAATTGGCTCTTGGGGATATTTCGTTCCCACCTGGGGTGGTGGCAATTTTAGAAATGTGAATGCGAGTTGCCACCAGTGGGTTTCATGTGGTTTTTGGTGATTATTTTATTCCCTTCAGTGGAGAGTTCAAGGTCCAGAAAAACCAGACTACTGGGATCAAATATGTGCCGCCCAAATGGGGCATAGAATATGTTATAGAAGTTAATGTTAGATAGTTTTAGATAGATTGTTTTCCCTATACCATTTCCTATGGACGTTTCATATATCTGGTTCACATGCTGCCATCTAGTGGCCCTTTGTGATATTGCACCTGTTTTTTTGTATTTCTTTTCCTGATCTATTACATATTTCCTTTGTATGTATGCCCCTCCCTTCTTCTTGTTGGTCAGTGTTTCCTGTGTCATGGCCGCAGCTAACAGGCCACATGTAACTAGGACACATGTACTCTGCATAGTACGCTAGAAAAGGCATCATTTTTTGACCGCACAATACTGAAACCATTCATCTGCTGTTCCTATCATCTGCTGTAACCCTGATGTTAAGAATAAAGTACCTTTTTTGGATGAAACGGTATTGACGAGTTCAGCTATCTGACAAGGATTGTCCGCAGTGAGTATATCTGCTTATACAGGCCAGGCATAGAGGTCTCAGCAAGGGATATATATCGCTATCACAACAATCGGAGTCAGAATAAAATATGTGGGTGAAGGAAAGGCCTAAATTGTTACTGTTACAATGTGACACAAAGTCCAATAGACTGTTAGGATGGCCGCCCCAAATGATTACGATATCGTCAATATAACGCCCATAAAAAAACAAGGTGTTTAGCAAAAGGGTAGTTTTTCCAGAAGTTACGCTCTTCCCAATAGCCCTTGTTAAGATTTGTGTAACTAGGAGCTGTGACAGGGTATATGACTCGGTGTACGTCAGTGAGAGATTGAAAAGGGCAACTTTCCCTGGCTAGGACGGAGTTAAGCATTTCCCCAACAGGTACACACCATCTCTCTATTAATTAGCCTGCACCTGATAGTAACTGAGAGAGCTCAGAGAGAGATCCAGGCTGCACTGGATGCAGACATAGACTGAAGAGCATCTGAATATCTGTGGAATAAGGTCTGGGAGAAAAAACTGTATGTTAAGGACTTTGATTCTTTATGCATGTTCATTTATAATGGAAGCTGGAATAGCCGCTCCAGTAGGGAGTAGTGAGGGATACTACTGTCAGTTAGCCTCCTAAGGTGGAGTAGGCCTTCTTGTTTCTATTACTTTTGAGTTCTGCTGGAAGTTGTTTTTTTTAAAAAGGGAAAACGTACCCTGTTGATAAAAAAGAGACTTTTTACGTTTGAGCGCAATAAAGCTGCATTTACTGCCAGTTCTGATTGCAGACCAGTGACCTTCCTACAGAGCATAATTGGCACCCATGGCTGTGCCACTGATTTGTAGGTAAACATTGCTCAGAAAAGAAAAATAATTACGTTGAAGTGTGAATTTGGTGCAATCTATAATAAACTGGGCTTATTTATGGCTGATTGTGTGGGTGGAGGATAGATAGAATTGTAACGCATTTAGCCCTACTGTATGGGGAATTGAAGTATATAGAGAACTCATGACCAACGATACCAAGCAATAGGATGAATCCTATGCTTTATAGCAGGGCTCAAAATTTCAAGTCCTGAGCTACTAGCCAGGCCTTAAGAGTTACTCGCCACCAGTTGCCCCACCTAACCCCTACCGTGCCCCGGCCTTAAATCCGCCAGGTCAGTGGTGTGACGCAGAGTACAGAGATCAGTAACAAAGCAGAGTGCAGAGGCCAGCGGTGTAATACGGAGTACAGAGACAAGCCGGGTTGACGCAGAGTACAGAGGCCAGTGGTATGGTGTGACGCAGAGTACAGAGGCCAGTGGTATGACGTGACGCAGAGTACAGAGGCCAGCGGTGTAATCCAGAAAAAAGAGGGACTTACAGTGCACAGTTTATCTGATTCTGGTGCTCCTCTTCCTCTCTGTGGTGGTGGGGGGTTGTAGCGATGTTGCCTCCATGTACAGAGGTGAAGCCTCCAGCAGCCTTGTTGAGCCTCCCTTCAGGTCCCGCGCTGGAGAAATGTACAGAGGTCAGCGGTATGCCGCGCACAGTAACAGAGATCAGTAACAATGCAGAGTGCAGAGTTCAGCAGTGTGACGCACAGTAGAGATGCCAGAGTTATGGCGAACAGTACTGAGGTCAGCTGTATGACACACAGTGCAGATGTCAGTAATATAATGCACAGTGCAGATGTCAGTAATATAACGCACAGTGCAGAGGTCAGTAATGTAACGCATAGTGCAGAGGTCAGTAATGTAACGCATAGTGCAGAGTTCAGTAATGTAACGCATGGAGCAGAGGTCAGCGGTGTCAGGCTGGCCATACACCTTACAATCATCGCACGACTTTCGTTGTGCGATGGTTGTAAGCTCATTAAAATTTTGTACGACCTGCCCATCTTGGACAGGCAGATCGTACTTGCGATCATCGCAAGCTTTCCCCGCTGAGGGGAGGGCTTGCCGATGATTGCAATGCTGAGCGGGCAGTGTGCGCTTGCACACACCGGCCCGTGCGGCTTTCGTCTTCCGAGCACGCCACCAACCCGGTTTTCCAGCGTGCTAGGAAGACGAAAGTCGTACGATCTCACAGTAGATGCGGTCGCACGCTGCCCATACACCTGCCGATTATCGTACAATCCCGGGATCCAGTGGCGTAACAACCGGGGGGGTCGTTCGCCAAAAAAGAAATCGGGACTTACATTTCACATTGCCGACGTGATTCAGGTGCCCTCTTCCTCTGGTGGGGGGGGTACAGCAATGTATTTTCCATGTACCAGGTGTCCTGCTTCTCCCGCGCTGTCCTTCAAGTCAGTAGCAGCTCTGCAGTCTTCCTCCCAGCCTATGGCAGCTGAGGTGGGCGGAGGAAGCTGCAGGAGCCAGTGTTCTATCAAAAGGTCCAACTCATGGAGATCTCTAACTAGCTCCGGTGCTCAAAGACTGAAGCACAGTGCAGTGAGCTTTCGATAGCACACCGGAGAAAGGACAGCCGCAGTGATTCTACTCCTTCAGCAGCGGCGATCGCCGTGTCAGTTCTCTTCTCCTCATCAGCCGCTGCCGCTATAGAGCGGCCGAGGAGACGAGAAAACTGACACAGCGATCTCCGCTGCTGAAGCGGTGGCAGTTTGCCCCCCTGGATTTCCACTCGCCTCCACGCAATTTTCACTCGCCAATTGAGAGGGGGCGAGTGGAAATTTTGAGCCCTGCTTTATAGAATGCTTTACATTTCTGTCTATCTTCTACCCCCCCAATCAACAACATAAACGAGCCCAGTTTATTACAGGTTGCACCAAATTTTTCTTTTCTGGGCAATTTTTGCCCTGGTACCCAATCTTTTCCCCCTAATGTTCTTCTCTGCTCTGCCTATGCTCTTTTCCATCCGACTCAACAGCACACTCTCACCGGATTACAGTGACAGGAGATAACAGCTTGCAGTCACAGGTGGGGATGCCCGCTGTCTGTGCTCGCTGTCTTTCCCCCTCCCGTTCAAATTGTCTGCTCGATCGTATATCCCGTTTCCCTGTACAGTCCCAGGAACGCTCTGATCCTACACCACAGAGGCACCGGAGTGTATACACTCAGCCTCGTCATCACAGCCACAGCAGGAGAAGCTTCCCCTTCCTGTATTAAGGCTGTGACACACTGCACGTGAAGCAGCGCGCAGCGGTGACACGCTGCCTTTGCGAGCAGTGTGTCATGTAATTTTCTCCCCGGCACGTCAACTTGCGAAAGCTCGCATAGCTGACCATGCCGAGATGAAAAATGCAATCTTCAGCCAATCGGCTCGTGTGTACAAACCCGATGCGACATCTGGCTGGTTGTTATGCACGAGCCGAGTGGCTGAAGGTGCAGTCAATCATATGCCTGCACTCAGCTCACACACTACACACAAAGCTCCGTGCCGGACAGCTTTGCTTCGCTCTGCATGGCTTTGCTTGCAGTGTGTCACAGGCTTTACACACAGAGCCATGTATGACAGGACTGGGACCAACACAGACACTGCACTGGCTGTCTTCACTGACAAGAATATGTGCTGACACTGCCACTGGCTGCATACATTACTTTCTCCCCCTGTGCCACCTAATGAGGACTTCAGCAAGTTTTTCTGGTTGTACCCCACTACCATCAGAGGAAGTGCTCAGCGTGATCTGACTTGTACCACCTGAATTCTGGAACTGAGAGATGCCCTGCTCCCCCAGTTTACCGCTGTGAGTGCATTAAATTTTTACATAAAGGTGTGATTTTTATGTTAACACTTGATCAGTGCGCTGGTCTGTGTTTTTTTGCTTTTATGTTTCCACTACCAGCCACTGTCACCCTGCTCCTCACTGGCAACCTAGTGAAGTTATATTGTATTCATCCAAATGTTACTGGATGGCTGCATATGTTACACGAGATCCTGGAAAGATTGCTAAACTAGCTCACATTACTCACATGCTTTACATTTATATTTATCCCTCTGAGAGTCCACTGAAATGGTTTCCTGCATTTTGATGTATCCAGATTTATTGATCATCCTCTTAAGGCTCCAACTATATTGAGACCTATTTTGAGGTTATTGTGCTAGGTGGTTTGCGCTCTTATTTGTGTTTTGTTTTTTTTAGCTACCTCGCAGGACATCTCGACCTGCCTTCCTGGAGCCGTACGCCTTACAGCTATACCTTCAGCCCCCTCTTTTTCTACATCTGAGGGTGCTGTACTTCCTTATTATTCCTTTTTACAATTTGGTAGATGCGGATGCTGCATCTGCTCTCCTATCAATAAAGATTTGTCTGATTACTCCCTGCTATGAAAAATTCCTAATTGAACATTTGGTGCGATTTAATACTATCGTGTTAAAATGTGTATGGGAATCAATGATTCATGATTCGGACTTAACTGACTGGACCATGAATGACCAATATTAATGCTAGACATCATATTCTCAACATTTGTTTTAACCCAATTCATACAAATATTTCAATTACATTCCCAGATATTCAGAAAAAGCACAAACAACATCTGATGGAGAAGACGGAGACTCTAGTGGAGCATAGACCCCCAGGAGCTACCCTGGAACCACAAAGATTCCTCATCAATGAGCGTTATGTGGATCTGATTGTAGTCTCCTCTGATCAGTTCAGGGAACGTCCCCAGAATGAGATAATACAGACCGGGGTGAGACATGAGAAATGTTTGAAGAAAACACAATCTGAACTAGAACATATTTCCCCCAACAAGCTGTTTCGCTGGAGCCACCAGTCACAATGTGCACCACATGCAGTAATGGTGAGCGGAGTGCCAGGAATAGGGAAGACCACACTGATACAGAAGTTTGTCTATGACTGGGTGACCGGAAAACACTACCAGAGATTTGCTTTTCTCTTCTTCTTCAGATTCCGGGACCTTAATAGGCTGGGAGAGGTCAGCTTGGAGGAGATGATTCTTCAACAATATCCTTATCTGAGGAGTCAGATTGGAGATATATTACAACATCCAGAGAGACTTCTGTTTATATTTGATGGCTTAGATGAAAGTGTTCACCAAATGGATTTCAGATCATGCAAACTGTCCAATCCAAAACAGAGAACAGATTTTGGTGAGATTGTGGTCAGTTTGGTGAGGCAGAGTCTTCTTATGGGTTGCTCTGTACTGATAACCAGCCGCCCAACCAGACTGGCCTCAGTTGATACTGGTGCTTTCCTGAGAATATCTGATATTTTAGGATTTTTCCATGGAGATAGAATTCTCTTCTTTAAAAATTTCTTTGGAAATGCGGAATTATCAGAAAAGGCTTTTCATTATGTGCAGGAGAATGACACGCTGTACACTTTCTGTTATATCCCATCATACTGCTGGATCATCTGTACAGTGTTATCAATGTGCTTCAGAGTCCAACCAACAATCACTGATCAGCTGATGACATCATTGCCCAAAACAGTGACACAACTCTTTGTGACTTTTGTCTCCAACATTCTGGCCAATCACAACCAGAATAAAGATGGTGGTCACCCTGCCCGGGAAGTGCTGACATCTATTGGGTGGATGGCAGAACATGGAGTCATGAATCGCATGATTGTATTTGATGAGCGTCATCTGGACTCATTCAGTGTGAGAAATGATACACATCTCTTTTCATGTGTCATGATGGAATCTGGTCAGCCTCCTGATGTGGATTACACCTTCTTACATCTCACTCTTCAGGAGTTTTTTGCTGCTTTAGTCCATTTCATTAACTATAATCCGGACACATTACAGGAAGCACTTGATAAAGCTGAATCTTACAATGACGGCCGTGCTGAAATCTTTCTCCGTTTCCTCTGCGGTCTCTCAGACTCTTCTACTAGATCCATGTTAAAGTCTCATGTGGGAGAATTGTCTACTCTGGCTGCCAGACATGTCATCACCTGGATCCAGAAGAAAATGCTAAAAGAACGAGGATACAAGAGAGATCTTCTTAATGTCTTCTACTATCTCCATGAGAGCAGGAATAAGGCTCTGGTGTCACAATGTGTTGGATCAAACAAAGTTGACTTTTCTAATGTCCCCCTCAGCCCTCTGGACTGCTCTGTGCTGTCTTTTATCCTTCAATCCTGCAGAGAGACACAAGAAGTAAATCTAAATTCATGTAATATTCAGAATGAAGGACTAAGAAAGCTTGTACTGGCTTTTCACAACATCAAGAGTATAAGGTAAAACTTGAATATGAATAATTACATTTCTTTGTTAGATTAAACCATATCAGAAGTTTTTTCCCAGGGATTTGATGGAAGGTATGTCCCTCCATGGTTTCTTAAATACATGATTTCAGGTAAAGCCAGCAAAGATCAGAGGTAAAAGAGTGCTTGTTTGTTTTTATTTACCGTGTAATTTACAAATGCAGACTGGGGCTGGTATTACTGGGAGTCTGACTGAAATTAGTTTCTGAAATGGGGCAGAAATTAGACGACATTTTGGTGGTTGCTGAACAGGCCCTCATTAGGACAGCTGGACCTAGCTGTGTGTAAGAGTGTTTCTCAGCTCAATGTGAGACAGACATTGTACTGTGAAAGACTGTTGGATCCAAAGCTGGGAATCGGCCAAAATTTGACCTGTCCTAAAAAATGAAATTCAATTAAGCCTAGTAGCTAGTAAAATGATAAGACTATAGGTGGTCACAGAGAATTGATCAGCAATTCATCATGTCACTTGACTTCCCTATCCACTATTCTAGTATTGGAGATCCCCTCATTAGTGCACATCCACTATTACTGCACATCTGCTATTCAGTGTCGGGAGATATCCCCATTACTTCCTATGAGTACAGAGCTCTTATCAGCAGAGATAAATAGAATATCAGATACAAATCATCCCGTCCAATCACTAGCAATGCTGATTCCTCACACTGTCTGCTGATACCATTCATGCTCCATACACAAGGAGATTATAGCACAATACGTGTCATGTCAGTGGTATTCTGTGCTCATCCTGTGTATGGAGATATCATCGTCTCTACACATGGAGGACAATATTGGGGGGTCTACTCCATTATAACAATTCTCTTATAAAATTATATTACTGGAGTTTTATAAAGTGATGGAACATAAATGATCCCAATAAAGAGAAATTAGTTCCATTCATGTAGAGAATATTTACATTCATTCCTGGGGGAGACATTCATTGTCTTCTGGTAACATTCTTCTCTTCTTCTACAGTTTGTATAATAATCAGCTGACAGACATTTCCTGCCCCGACCTGGCATCTGGAATAAGAAATAACCAGACACTGAGGACACTGAACCTGACAAGAAACAAGCTGGAGGGTCCTCATTTCAGGGATCTGATGGAAGCTATGACAACAAGCCAGATAGAGGAGTTACTGTAAGTATAGCATCACTCAGAGGATGTGCTGAGTATATAGTCGCCAAACATCTTAGGCTTCAAAATTGCGTGTGCCTGAGAAATGTCGAAAAACTACAGTACCCAAGATTGTCCTTAGGTAATGCTTTAATAGCTTTTACAGGCCATCAGTTTATATTTAACGGTGAATAATGGCCCTAGAATTATTGATTCCACTCCAGCGTGCATAGCCATATCTAACGTGTGGGATAATGGTCTTTTTCATACGGTATGTTTTGGTGTGTATGTACATTTTATTATATGAAAAAAATTTTGTTTAATTTTTTTTAACTTTTTTTTTTTTTTATAAAGACACAGTGGGCACCAGGGAAGAACTGGGAGTGGGAATAGACCCCCATTAACAGCAGCCATTCAGACTGATTCATAAAGCAGGGTACAGGGGCCAAGCCCCTATCCTGGCTTCACCCATCATGGTGCTTCCCCCAAAATGGTGGACCATAGCCCTGGATTTGTATAGCACCCTGCAGCTAACTGAATGTGATGCACCTCATGCCAAGATGAGCGCCCACACATGATCCAGTGCCCGAAGCACCACTACAGGCCGTCCCTGCATCTTCTTCCAGACATGGTGCAGGTATGGTTCCCCAAGGCTGCGCAAAGAAGTACAGCAAATACGGAACAAAGATGAGAGGCAGCCACAGTGGCCATAAAGCTGCTAAAAAAACAGAAACTTTCTAGGAGAATTGTGAAAAAACAAATGCATGTAAAGAATGAAGTAAGTCTCTCAGAGATAGCATGTCCATCAATAAGGACACTAGCAAAAAACTGAGGCTTGCTGGGAGAGGGAGGGGTTATATTGTAACCAGGCAGAATCTTCTCTGTCCTTTGAGAAGAGAAACAAAGATTTTAGCTGAGCAATATTCTACCTGGGAAGTCTCCAGAAAGGAAGCCTCTGGAAGCTTTATTATTCATGAAGATGGAAGGGAGGGATGGCCTCAACCCTACCGTGTTTCCCCGAAAATAAGACACTGTCACACACGGTCTTATTTTTGGGGATGTCTTATTTTATTTGCTATTATTTTAAATAGTGTCACAATACCTGCAAGCTGCAGCTGTCCCGGAGCTCTCCTCTCTGATGCCCTCCACAGTTCTGTGGGATCCCTGCCAGGGAGCCACCTCTCTCGTCGCCAGGCTGGACTGCACGGACCTCCAGTCAGAAGTTCCCTCAGTGACTGAGGCTCAGTCACCTCACCTCACCTCACTCCGACCCCACTGGCCATACGTTCCTTGCGGCGCTGTGCTGCTGCCTGCTGGGAAATTAAGTTTTTTGCCCGGCGGCAGCTCTCTAAGCAAAGGCTGAGGCAGACAGGTATCTGCTGATTTCGTGACGGGGGCGGCATGCGGGAGCAGCGACGCAGCGGTTAGTCCCCGCCATGTACTCTGGTTGATCTCTGGGTTGCCTTGCCCCACCCCCAAACTAGGTCTTATTTTTAGTGTAGGTCTTGTATTACAGGAATGTTTAAAAATAGTGCTAGGTCATATTTTCGGGGAAACACTGTGTGTGTGTGTGTGTGTGTGTGTGTGTGTGTGAGACTGACCTGTACAGAGCCCAGACCTCTACCCCATAGAACACCTTTGGGATGAATTAGAGCGGAGACTGTGAGCCCGGCCTTCTTGTCCAACATCAGTAAGTGACCTCACAAATGCGCTTCTGGAAGAATGGTCAAACATGTTCTGCCTCCCCTGTCTAAGCATTAAAATTGTTTTCTCTGTAAAATACAGTTGTAATGAGATAGCAATAACTCCCAATCTCAGTAGTGTTGGCAGACAGTGACTCAATTCATATGACACCTTGAAGATTACTGAGAAGCTTAATCCAAACTGTGCAGGTCTTTACAGCAGTGAACACTGGATAGGTCAAAAGATCATATGTTAACCACTTAGCTTTTCTCCTTTTCATTTTATTCTAGCCTGCATCCAAATGTCCTTTAGCTATCTATGCAGAGGAAAACCTGAACTATGGAGAGAAGTGGGACAAAATACCAGAGGACGATGAAACCAATAATAACAGCATATCACAATGCTTGTGTAACATGACGGGTAATATTCTTCTCTTCTACAGTTTGAGGAATAATCATCTGACAGACATTTCCTGCCCCGACCTGGCATCTGGAATAAGAAATAACCAGACACTGAGGACACTGAACCTGTCTGAGAACAATCTGGAGGGTCCTCATTTCAGTGATGTGATGGCGGCTCTGACAACAAGCCGGATAGAGGAATTACAGTGAGTATAACTAATAACTAAGTATAACTAGACTGACTAGGTTGATAATAGAACGCAACAGTTTTTTTCTTTTTTCATAAAAAATAAAAAATCTAAACCACAAAAAACAAATCGTAATAATGTAATTTATATTTGATTTCCTTTTTTCTCTCTATAGTTAACCAATCCCAGAGTGTTATCTAGTTCTTAGATCTTATCACACTCTGTAATCCATCATGAAATTAGTATTTTTCTGTAACCTTGTTTAAATATGAAATTCTATTTTGCCTAGTAACTAGTAGGCATGTGCAATGGCTAAAAATTAATTTCAGAAGAAATGAACGGAAACTAAAAAGGTTTACATACGAAACACAAATGGCGGTTCATCCGAATCAATTATTATAAAACATATTTGAGTACATAATGATTCATATTAAAATGCGCGGTGGCCATATTGGCCACTGGCACATTCTGCGCATGCGCGCCACCATCCTGGAGGCGGGGCGCATGACACCAGCGCGTGCGTGGCGTCAGGTGACGTCACATGCCTGTTAGGCGCTGTCATCTTGGTATATATCTAGTTATACACCAAGATGGCTCACCCATACCTCATGTTATGTCACCTGACACTGTCCAGGCGTGACGTCATGCCCACCACCTGCAAGATGGTGGCAAGCATGCACCGAACGCGATGGTGGCCAATATGGCCGCCGCATATTTTAATACGAATCATGTGCCCGAATACGTTTTTCCTATATTCGGGCATATGATAATTAATTCGGACGAACCGCCAAATCAACAAAATTTCGTTGATTTGCAGGTTTGTCTGAATCCGAATGCACAAGTCTAGTAACTAGTAAAATAGGTGAGATTATAGGTGGTCATACAGAGGGGAATCTGATCTTACTGCAATGAGCTGTCAGAACCTCATATGAGCTTCTGTCACCTAACATGACCATATGCTATATAGTGTATACAGTATATAGTTCTTATCAGTAGGGATGAGGTTTGCGTTCGAGGCCATGTAGGGTTTGAGTGAACGTTTCCTGTTCGCTCTTTATCAAACAGGTAAACTAAATAGCTGGTTGGCCCCCTGTTGAGGCAAACGTCTGGCCACAGTACAAAGTCATTTACTGAGTAGTGATATTACTACTACCACTAAAGGAATGCTTTACTGCTCAGGGTTTGTAGTTGCAAAGAAGCTGGTAGCTGCGGGCATGCTAGCAACCAGTGATGCATCCCCTGCACATTTCAGCTGCTGCCTGGGACAATACCCAGCCAGCAGTTAAAGTCAACCAAGGAGCGGGGATGCTGAGAGATGTTTATTCATGCCCCTTTGTTTACATTCAGCTGCCAGATAGGGAGCTGTCCTTCACAATGAGAGTTGCGCTGGGAGCAGGTACTCCCCAAACCAGGTAAAGACCCCCCCTTTTGTGCTCATCCTATCGCCCCATAGCTCTGCTTAACAAGGATTTTAAGATTTTAACTAAAATTATAGCAATGCGCCTTTCTTAGATGATAGGATTCCTAGTTGATATTGAACAGACCAGGTTTATTTTTGGCAGGACCACAGGCACAATTTACGTTGGATTTTGACCAGTTTACAGCTTGACCATGCCAATACAATACAACGTGCTTGATTCAGTTGACTGGAGTATATGAGGAAGGTTTTAAGAATGATGGGGTTTGTGCATCTTTTTCTATGGTGGATAACCATACTTTATAATGCCCTCTGATTTGGCTTTGATAACTGGGGCTAGTTAGGGGCAACTGTCAGGGTTGCCCACTGGCACATGGTTTATTTTATCCAATGATGAGGGGGCTTTGGTGAGTGTCAAGATAAGGGGAACTGAGGAGTGCCCTATACATGACTGATTTATTCCTGTTCCTGGCTGATGCAGAGCTGTCCTCCAAAAGAGGTGTTGAAAATACTAAATACTTGTTTGTGCAAGATAATTTGCTTTTGCTTGAATTATACATCCATGTAATTTCTTTTAGGTATGCACTGAAATATTTCAGACGAAAACGGTACTATGGGCAAAATACTGGTAGTACCATAATGGGCAAAAATACGGCTGAAAATTCAGTGCATCCCTAGCTTTTCTCCTCCCCACTGGGCGCTGGTCAGTGTCCTGCAATGGAGCTGTGTCCCTCAATGGACAATAGTGAAAGTAGGATTTTGTTCTTACCATAACATTCTTTTTTTGGAGTCCATTGAGGGACACCGCTCCTTCCCCTCAAGTTCATTTATACTGCTACAACTGGCAGGTGAGAGGTAGTAGGGGTTATGTTCTTAAAGAGACAGGCTTTTAATTTGTTTGCCTAGTGTCCATTTTTCCTGTAGGCAGCAGGATACCTGTCTCATAATTTTTGAGATCTGTGTCCCTCAATGGACTCTTGAGAAAAAAATAATTACTGTAAGAACAAAATCCTATTATTCCGGGTGGTTTAGCAAACAATTGCAAAAGCTTGGAGATAGCCCAGTGTACCTATACAAGAGGTGAAAGAATGTATGAACACACTCTGGTAAATGACAAATTAAAAAGCATTCTTTGAGACACTTACGTGAAATGTCTTAACATTTGGGAACTCTGGTTGACCTACGCGATTCCCTCCTCGAGTCCAGCAAGGTTGTGTGGTTTTTTTGTGTGGTCCTTTTGGTCCTTTGGGGGTGCTAGAATGCATGGGAGAACAACCTGACCCTTCTACCTCTTCTGTCCTTTCTCCTCTTCCCTTCCCCTTTTTCCACTGTATCTCCGTTTTTTCTTTCCCCCCTTTTTTTTTTCCTGTTTGGTATTGATTTTTATGTGAGAGATAATCTGCGCTCCTGGATCTCACTAAAATAAATACAACCTAAAGCAGCTGAGAAATGAAAGGAGAAATCTCCTTAGATGAACGAAAAAGTGATAACCAAGCGCTAAAGGTTAAATTAATTAAAAGTATAAATGTGTAATAGGTAATTAAGATGGATACAATGTATTCAAATAAAATCAGGTGTTTAAAAAATTGTGTGTGAAAAAAGGTGCGTGTATAGCACAGACTCAATGAAATTAAGTTGATCGTGGGTTAATGTAATAAAACCAATGAATATCTTAGATTAAATTGTAACCAAACGAATATCCAAAAAGTAATAGTGACAAACTAAGGTAATAACGAATAAAGGACAAAATAATGGAAAGATGTTAAAATGAATGAGTCCATACAGTCCCCATTGAGCATCCACCCCACATAATTTTGATTATAATTTAAATAATAGAGATAAAACTAATAGATTAGATACTAATGTGGAGGCAGGTACACAGGTGTCACACATATTACTATCAGTATATCGCTCCCCTTCTTCTCCATCACTTCTACAGTACAGAAGTGATGGAAAAGAAGGGGAGTGATATACTGACTGACTGTCATTGTCACAGCATAGTACCTGAAGGCTGCAGCTCTCCCTCTCTGTCCTCTGTTTCAGATCCGATTCTCGTCAGTGATCACCTCAGGTTGCCTATGCTGGACTCGTCACTCAACCTTGGGACCCGCCTCAGCCACCTCACGGCCACACCTCCCTCGCTACGTCCTCCCGAGTCCCTCTCTTCAGTTCTCACCACTGGCAGCGTGAGAGAGCTGCGGCACCGCAGGCTCCTCAGATCGGCGCTGGCAGCGTGAGAAAGCCGCGACGCGGCCGCAGGCAGAGCACACTTTTTAAACTTTGGCCGCACTAGAAAATCTTCGGGCCCGCGGCGCCCCCCCCCCAAACGGCGGAATACCAGTATCCTGGCTGCGCCCCCAGCCTGCACCCGAGGCGAGTGCCTCACTCGCCTCGCCCTTCCTACAGCCCTGGTTTGGTAACTAGTACCGTAAAATAGATGAGATTATAGGTGGCAATACACCAGGGAATCTTATGTTATTGCAAATGAGAAATCAAAACCTTATATGAGCTTCTTGTCACCTAACATGACCATCATCATCATCATCATCAAACTGTCACTCCCCATTACTTTCTCTTAATGTAGAGCTCTTTTAGCAGAGGTAAACAAAGTATTTAAAAAATCCCAATTTGATGGCACAAGTCATGTCAGTGGTATTCTGTGCTCATCCTGTGAATGGAGATATTATCGTCTCTACACATGGATGACAATATTGGGGTGTCTACTCCATTAAAACATTTCTCTTATAAAATTATATTACTGGAGTTTTATAAAGTGATGGAACATAAATGATTCCAATAAAGAGAAATGAGTTCCATTCATGTAGAGAATAGTTACATTCATTCCTGGGGGAGAAATTCATTGTCTTCTGGTAACATTCTTCTCTTCTTCTACAGATTGTATAGAAATCACCTGACAGACATTTCCTGCCACGACCTGACATCTGGAATAAGAAATAACCAGACACTGAGGACACTGGAACTGTCTGGGAACAATCTGGAGGGTCCTCATTTCAGGGATCTGATGGAAGCTCTGACAACAAGCCGGATAGAGGAATTAGAGTGAGTATAAAAGGACTGACAGACAATAATATTCTGGGACAGTTTGACATCCAAAGATGTGCATAAAATAACTGAACAAATATATGCTTGTAGCTGAGGAAGGTAATGTAACGCACAATCCCCTTAATTGTAGTGTAGTCAGGGTTTGGGCGATGTATCACAACTGCGGATTGAAACTGCTCACAATTTGATTGATGTAGACTGATTGCACTACGTAGGTTACTTAGCGATTGACTAGTGTGCAACTGTAGGGAGTCTGTGTTACCTTATACAGAAGACCTTTGGCTGCCAGGAAGTTCATATATAGCAATAATGTCTATTAATAAATGAAGGACTACAAGTCTGGTGGCACAAGTATAAGTGTGGAGTGTGCCTTTAAGAGGAGAGTTTGCCAGTTCTTACACAGAAATAGAATATGAGGCTGTAACAATAGTGAGATTGTTATACTTGCAGTTGTGGGAGGTTCGGCATGGAGTAAAAGGCAGTGACATGTCTTGAGGAACCACAAGTCCAGGAATTCTGCTGGGGTATCACTGAAAAGGCTATAGGTGTCCTGGATGCGGGAGCAGGGATGAAGGTGGAGTTGAAGACTGTGCAGCAGAGAAGTTAGTTGGATGGAGTGGCAGCAGGGATGCAGCTTGGTAGTGCTGGCAGCAGCGAGGCGGAATGGCACAAGTGGAAGGAGAGAGGCAGTAGCCATGGCAAGAGGGAAGCGAAGTCAGCAGGAGAGGAGTTGCAGTTTGTCAGTGATGGAAGCAGGGAGAAAGCGTGGCAGCAGTGGGAGGAGAGAGGCACCGATTCAATGGAGGATGGGAGAGCTACTCAGCACGGGTGTAGCATTAGTAAATGAGTCCACAGCGGGAAATGTTCAGCTTCATTTGTTTGCTAGGACACAGAGCATTTCAAATTTCCCGGCTTTAATCTGACCGCCGGGGAGGAGCGGTGTGATGTCAGGGACGTAGGCAGTGCTGGACTCTGAAGACGGAGCACGGCCACGTAAGCATATTACAGATAATTTGAAATGGCGATGTCAATATAAAAGGCAATAAAATATCAGCACCAGAATGAGAATGAGATGTTGTTTACTTTGCACCTGTGATAATCATAGACATGCAAGCAAAATGTAATACCTTGTTTCCCCGAAAATAAGACCTACCCCGAAATTAAGACCTAGTACCACTTTTGGGAATTGCTAAAATATAAGACTTTCCCTGAAAATAAGACCTAGTTGTGACCATTCCCAGGGCAGGTGGTGGCATAAGGGGGAACTTGAAGAGCTGTGGGAGAGAATCAGCGATGCCAACGAAGCCAGCGCTAGAGGAAGCGAGGCGGCAGCACATGGAGCAGAGCCGCATAAGCCGATGTTTCCTCTATAGCGCCGGCTCCTGTCACAGGTGGAGTGATACCAAATGCACTCCACCTGTGAGGAATCAACAGTGAAAGTGCGCTTCACTCATTCTGGTTACCAAATTGCTCTTGGAAACGTATGGCACCCCTGATTGCCCTGATCACCCTATTCTTAACTTTGCCATTTTGGATTATTTAATTTGGATTTGCATTAACTTTGGATTGTTATACCTTAAAACAAATATAAAACCTACCCCGAAAATAAGACCTAGTGCGTTTTTCTGAACCACAAAAAATATAAGACAGTGTCTTATTTTTGGGGAAACACGGTGTGTGTATGTATATATATATGTATATACATA